>NW_027154171.1:17101-51456 GCF_002600585.1 Cystoisospora suis
GACTCGGGCACAAAGCGGCCACACGATGACTTGCCAGTCGGTGCGGCTCCAGCAGTAGCTTCTGGCGTTGCGGGCAACTGATGCTTGGGCACAGTAGAGGACGCACTCTTCTCGTCGTCTGACCTTCGCGGCCCGCCACCAGAGAGCGACGGCGGTGTATTTTCGGTGCGCCCCTTTTGCTTCAAGCTTGCCCACGCGTTTTGCGGGTTTCTTACTTAAGGAGAGCATTGGCATACCCGCTAGGTACAACTGGTGTAACCTTGTGCCCTTGGTCCAGAAACATCAAAATGGCCTCGTGCGACCACACAGAAGACGAAGAAAATTGCCCTCGAACCGCAGCCAGTGCACACGTCCTCCGGTGGTTGTCCGCAGAAGCCCCTACAGCGGCATGGTAGACCACAAGCAGCCCGCTTGGATGCTGTAATCTATGTGGAATGAAGTGTTGCCCAAGGCGGGGCAACGGATGGCATTGCAGCGGCACTACCGACCCGGCCAAGTGTGCCTGAGGCAGGCTTTTACCCTCGCACTGCCTGCTCGTGTCCTGAGGTACTCCGAAGGGCTAGTCTTACCCCTGTGGGTTGATCGCGGGGGCTCCCGCGAACGGCGCGAAGGCGGAGACAGGTGTGCAGCCGGGGGGAGCCTCCCTCGCAGGGAGTTTTGTCTGCGAACCAGGGACTTCTCTAAGAAGGTCTTTCTTGAAAGTCAAAACTATGTACTGTTAGTCTTCTTCATCTCTCTTTACTCTGTTCTCTTTTTGCGCGACTGCCCTGGAAGAACCTGCAATTTGAGAAACCGTGTCTGCAAACTGGCCGGTTCTCGCGGGTCGTTCCCCCATCACCGTCCCTCCCGCCTGCATTGTCTTCGTCAGCCGCTTATCACAATGGTCTTCTTGGATGCTGCATTGTCTTTCAGACTCTCAAGCGGCATCACCCGCGCAGGAGCATTCGCGTGTGTTATTGTGCTACTTTGTGTGGGGATCGGCGGTGTCCAATCTCGCAGAGTGAGGGAAACGGCTGTCGCCCGCTGTATTTTCCGGACTGGTGATGCAGTACGAGATGCAAGCCTTACGCCTTTCTACGTCCCGCTAAGTGATGCCCAGATGTACGAAGAAGGAATCAAAGAATACCTGTCTCACGTGGGTTCACAAGCAGAGCAGTTTTCAGTGGTGTGCGTGGGGACACAAGAGAAGGAAGTCAAATGCGAACTCTGCTTGTACAACGAAGTATCCGAGGATCGGAAGCATGTCCGACAGGGCCAAGTGCTTGATGCAATGCTTCTTCAGTGTATAGAGGGGAAGTTTAGCCAAGGCTCTGCAATGACCAATTCGCAGTACCATCCCATCTGTTACCCCCCTGCCCAGAATCGAGTTCCGCAGTCTGGAGAAACCCGGCAGGGCAGCGTTACTCCCCATCAGCAGCTCGGAGAAGGAAGGGGAGACGCTGACAAAGATTCCTGTGGCAGGGGACCAGGAGGCTTTTAAGCTGGTGATCTGGATGTTAGCCTCAATCCACGGCCAGTCACGCAGGTGAACGAAGAGTGCCGGAGTCCCTAATGTGAGCGGCGGATCAGTCCCCTACGTCGAAACGGACGAGGTGCGCAGCGTTTCGGACATGGTTCGGTAGCTGCCCGGAAAGACGATGTGTACAGGCGTGGCCTGAGATCGTCTCTCTTCCGTTGGCAGTGTGCGGGACAGCGCCATTCCTGTATCGGCCCCTCCCCCCCGTTCTCCAAGCGCGTGCAGAAAGCTGTTACCGACAGTCCGACCTCATTCGGAAAGAGGCCTCAGTTGTTACTGGGCTGAGTTCTCCATGTCAAGTGATGTGGGAACAGCGAAGACGTTTCCTCAAACTGGCGGAATCCACAGCGCCAGTGCAAAGTGAAGTCAGGAGGTGTGGAGGGCAGACGTCAGCGGGAGTTCCCTACAACGGCCCAGTGGCGCCGACCATGTTCGTATCCGACGGACTGGGCGCGAACATGTGCTGTGACGTGTCTCCTCATCTGTGATTTTCTTGTTGAGTCAACAACCGAAGATAAGCGCCTCCCTGTGAGTTAAGTATTGAGGCTACACCGCTGCATGAGCCCGCTTCGGACTGACGAGGGCAGTCGCTTGGTGTGGGGTCAGCCCATGGAGCTGGCTCGCGTGGGAGTTTTTCCCAAATAGATGCGATAATCCGCAATCCTGACAGCTGGGCGCGCTAGCTAGGGCAGGGGTCGGCGGATACCCGGCCGCAGGCATGAACCGGGAGGGTAAACAACGAGCAGTTTGATGTTTGTTGCAACAAGGCGATACACGCTCAGAGGCAAAGACAGCAACACAAACTCGCGCAGGGCTGGGTAGAGACTTCGGTACAAACGGCACGCTCGAAGCATGAGATACCCACTGGAGCATAACGGACACCCCGCCAGTCGGCGAACCGGGTTGAACGTGGAAGATGGTTCAGAGTACAGGACACGCAGCCACTTGTCACCGACTCTTGCCGTAGTGAAAGTGAGGCATCCAACTAATCCTGCTTGAGAGACGCCGAGATGTGTAGCGTGGACCGATTTCTTCCGAGACTCAAAGGTCCAGCGCCAAACACTCCACCTCAGTCCGCCTGTCACAAGTGGATCCTCGCACGGGCTGTGGTGCGCGATAGACTCTTCGCCCTCACGAGTCCGAGCGAGGATTAGTACCTGGAGTGGGGACAGGCGCCTCTACTGGGGAAGGCAAGTACAGAAAATGCCCCGTCGGAAAACTACCGCGCAAAGCAGGCAGCAGTGTGGGGTACTTCATGTAGAAATGGCTGCGGAACAGCGACGACCCGTCTCCTGAAGCTTCGTTGTCTTGTGTATCCCACTGCCAAGCTGCTGATTCATCTTCTTCGTTTCTCCGTAGAGGTGTCGGGGGGAACCGCGCGCCTGAAGCGACAGAAGTCTCAAAAGATGTTAGCAATGCGAGGGGGTGAACAGTGGGTGGAGGTGGGGCGGTGGCCCTCGAGATCATGACCGGAGCCGCGGGCGAAATCCCGGAGAACAAATTAGTCGAGGAACGCAGGGAGCTAAGTGTAGCACAGCTGGACCGTTCTTGTAAGGCCGAGAGTTCAGCCGCTCCGTAAAAACCGCTCCGAACTGCTGCGCTCCTACCCAGCGTACATCGGCGCAGTAGGAGCCGACCGGTTTTGCTGAAGAATTCATGCTTCGGTGTGTTGCCCGGCAAAAAAGCGGTTTTTACGGAGCGGCTAAACTCTTCTCGGCCTTGCAATCACGGTCGTGCCGTGCTATACTTTGCTCCCTGCGTCCCTCGAATCTCCAGTACGCTAATCCGAAATACAGACCGATGATCCCCCCCCCTAAATCTGCTAGAGTGAAAGGTTCCATGACTGTGCCTGGGAAAGACCCCTCTCCGAGGACGCGAGGAGACATTGGCAGACGCAGAAGCCCTAGGGGCGACGCATCAAAGCCTCATGCACCAGCTACATGTGCACCCCACTGCAGATTTCACGCTCCGAACTCGATTCTCTTAACCACGACGGTTGCAGGAGGCTCGCCACCGTGACTTGCTCCCGGACAGACACCCTTGCTTACTCGCTTCCCGAGCAGAACCGCAAGTGGCTTATCAAGGAGCTTGGAAGTATGCCCGCGTCATATAAAGCTAGTAGGCTTACCCGTCGACGGACGGTCAAGCCTCTCTCGGGCGAGGTCAAAAGGCGACGGAGTCTGGCTGCGTGGAATGCCCGGCAAGGCCCCTTCGAGAGTCGGGAATCCCCTCTGACAGTATGCTGGAAACACGGAGCGGCACAGAATATACGCAGAACAGTAGACAATACCACACAAGGAAAAAAAGCTTACCACTGTGTTCTTTCGATTCATGTTTACGTGCGTGTCTTGCCTGGCGGCCCGGGACCCTGCAGGCGCCCCCACGGTATGACCCGCTATTTAACTATTAAATTACTAAAAAAATCTATTCTATTTGAATATATTCTAATATATTTAATTGAATTAACTCTAACTGCTTAAATTAATTAATAAAAAAACCGCTGTGTGCACAGGTGTCGAAGCCCACTGGTCTGCGTGAGCGAGATGCATGAAACTGAATGGAACTTGGCCGCCCGCGCGAAGTTGCCTGGCTCAGAGAAGCACTGTTGAAACAACTTCCACAGCTGCCTCCTATGAAGTTCTCCAGTGGCCTGTTGCGCTAGCGTCCGGTGCTCGTGAATGGCCAGAGTTCTTTGCCTATTGTCATTGACTTACCGGGTGAAAGGTACACACCGAACACAAGCATGACGGCCGGAAGAGCCGATGCACTGAAGAGAGCCATGGTGTTTTGACAAGCCGAAATAATTCGTAATGAATGAGCCAGTGGATAGTGTTGTCCGCACAAACGGCCTTCCTTCGGCGGTTCCCGAACTGGTCCCCGACCCGTCGTGCAAGCCCGACCGTGTCAAACGAACGGAAGAAGGGGCCCGCCGTCAGAAGCGACTAATGCGGCTCCTGCAAGCAACACTCGGGAGCTTCAACTTTTAGCACTCATCCGCGGCGTCCTTTCCCCAAACAACGGTGACAGTGTAGTTAGGGGGGGTTTTCTCGGGTTCTCCAGTTGTCCTCGTTTCTAGTGCGCGACTCACACGAGTTCCGGCGGACCGCGCTGGAGACAGGCAGCGGTGTCCGAATTTCATGTTACCGTAATTTGGATGGCGAGTTCGGTGGGAGGACCAGGAGCGCACACTTCCGGACAGGTTGTCCGGGAGACTCGGCCCGCCCAAATGCCTAGCCCAGCGTGCCTTTGAACAAGGGCGAGGACGGTCCCTTCTCCCGTCTTGAGCCCCGAGGCCCTGTCGCCGCGCGTCTGGCACCCGCTGCAACATTTCGGGTGAACATTTCAAGGCGTAGCTGAAGTCGAAACATCCGGAGCCAGGATGGGGGTCTGGACTTCAGCATCAATTCGTCTTGCCAGAGCTTAGGCTGACAACATTGATGACCTCTAAGAGCCGATGGTCATCCACCGCCCTGCTTTTCGTGCTGCCTCACCCTTGAAAACCCTGACGATTACCCTGTTTACTGACTAGTGCAGTCCGTAGCGTGTTGTGTACAGTACGGTGGCCTGTGATCGGCTGTTTCCGGATGCGTGGCTTGGGTCACAAGGAAGGGAAGGTGTGCCGCTGTCTTCGGCTACACGAAATGTAGGCGGGGAATGGAAGAGAACTCGTTTTCCCTCTGACGCCGGGTTCCTGGTAGCTCGAGCTGTCTAACGTATCTCCGCAGCCACAACACGTGTTAACTCCGCGTATTCCAGGGCGAACACAACTCGTATCCAACTTCTGAGACGCCCGCCTCCGCAAATGGCTAACCTTCGTTTGTAGCGCACGACCGGCAACAGCAGGCGTTGTCGCAATCATGCCCAGCTGTCGCATGTCCGTTGTGTATTGATACCTCAGGGGCTCAATCACGCAGGAGCAGCTGAGGGTGAGTCGGGACGGCGACCACTAACGGCAGCTGTGTTCATTAAGGTTGGGCGAGTCCGATGGTATCTTTTCAGAACTGGTGCAACACCCCGGACGATCCTCCGGAGAGATGACAGCATCTTTTGAGCGGCGCCTGGCATTCTGCGTGAGTGCTCTTTGGCGGTGGCAGGCTCCACGGTGAGCTCTCCCGCCGGCCCCTCCACTGTTCTCAGTGGCAACGCGCCATGGACGTCTGGGGGACGACCACCACTGAATATGATAAGAAAGCCGTAGACGGAGCGATTTTTTTATTCCATCAGCCTACTCACTTGTCATTCTTGGCGCGCGGGAGAATGCAGCAGAGGTCTGTGAATGCGGAGACAGATTCCCTCAGTTTCTTGTTTCTCGGTGGTTCTGGAAGGGTGTGCAGCTAGCGTCGGGCCAAGGGAACGATAAGTGGACAGAACCGCTGCACTGCCAGGAGATTAGGATATTGTTGTTACTTTCACTTCCTCTCTTTAATGCCGTTATCAGTGGCACATTCTTTGACAGAAGGGTGAGTTGGTGCACTGCACTTTTCCTCCCGGGTGCTTGCGTTTCAGTGTGGTGGCAAAGGCGCACTGCCTGGACGGGGAATCGGTGACTAGCGGTGATCTCCTAAACAGGTGTGACTGTAGTCCCCCTGTATGTTTTTAGTGAACCTTCTGGACCTACGCTGGGACGCGATTGTACGGTTCTGTTTCTTCCTCGTCTTTTTCTTTACGACAACCCACTCAAAGAGTCCCGAAGCCAACATGCATCAGCGAGCTGTGGTTTGCACCATGTGCGGCGGGAAGTTCTTTCCTGCCAGTTTAGCCTTTCACCAGAAGGCATGTGCAGCGAAACAGGCGTCCGTCATGCTGCCGTGTCCCTACTGCGACGAAGAGGTCCCTAAACCTCAGCTCGACCAACACATCAAAACGAGTTGCAAGAAGAGTCCGAAGCCGCGGAAGAAGTCCGCCATGAGCAGCGGCCCACTAAGCGGCGAAGATACCTGTACAGGTATCAATGACGTGATCGATGACCAGGGACGGATGCAGTGTGCGGTGTGCGGCCGGTGGTTCCTTCAAGATCGCATAGGGAAGCACCAGAGCATATGCCGCGCAGTAAAGGATAGAAACGACGCGAAGCCTCACACGGTTTTCGACTCCTTCAAGCAGAGACAGTTCGACCCTCTGATTCGTCCAGCGATGGATAATAAACGTGTCGGGAGGACGACGCCGATACCCTCAGCACGGTCGTACTACTGTGCTGCTTCTTCGTCGCCGCAAGCTCCACAGGTCTCCGGGGGCCGTGGCACGCCTGCACGAAACGGGCGGTCGGTCAGTAGGTCGCCGAGAGACTCTGAGACACAGCGACCGCCATCTAGTCGGCAATCTGCGGTAGCCAATGCTCCGCGGTCTCCCGGAGCACAGCCGCGTGCTTCAGTGTCTCCTCGGCCATCTGCGGTCCCACCATCTTCGCGAAATGCCCAGTCGTCCTCTTTGTCTTCTCGCAGAGGAACGCCGACACAAGCCGAGAGCCTCATGCCTGCCCCAGCGCGACCTCAACGGCTCAGTCCGTCGAGCCGAGGAGAAGGTTTGGCCAGGGCCGTAGGGGCTACGAACAAAGTAGGCACCGGTTCCAGGCGGTCTTCAGGAGCATCCGACATGCCGGCAGAAACGGCGAAGAGACAGAGCCTGAGGGTGCCTGGTCGGGGAGGCGCGACGACTGCCGTTCGGGCGGTAGGGAACGCACGCGACAAACCGTCGTCGCCATCACAGGCACGTTCCAGGCCCTCGCCGGCGTTTCTGTCCCCAGGCAGGACGAGTTCGCCAGTGGCGGGAGAGGGCGGGAGGATTTTGCCGACCAACGAAAGCTCTCTTGACAATCCACTGGCGTATCCGTATCCGAACTACCCGGGAGGCGACCCCAGTATGAGTCCACAGCACGCGCAGACAGTTCGATCTTTATCACCCCCCTCGCCTGTTCAGTATGTGTCCCCGACCTCGACGCGCGATCGGCGGGATCAGGGTGTCACTTACCGGCCCAGCGGAGGAGGCGGCATCCTGCCAACCAACGAAACTTCAGCGGACAACCCCCTCGCGTATCCGTATAGGAGATGATCTGAGAAGTATTGGTCTACGGAGAAGACGGTCTGTTTGAGAGGGCAAGAGTGAGACGCATCACCTGGCAACTCTGACCGGGTGTTGTAAACTAGATGAAACTCAACTCCTATCTTGTGTGGAAATCCTTCCCTTGGGGGCGTGAGGCTCTTTCGTCCTTGTCCAACTAATTTCTCACTGTACCCCGGCTTACTGTCTCACCCCTCTGAACAAGGTCTTCAGTCCAGCAGGTGAATGGCAGTGCTGGAGTGGGGCGCAGCTGAGCTAGACTGTAGGGGGACGAAAATTTTTTATTTGAAATTGAGGCCATGGTCCCTGTTTGAAAGAACGTGTGCAGTCCGTACTGGGGTGACGTGAGCAGACCCTAGCATACGTCGAAGTCGCCGTCTGGGTGCTCGAGGGTGGGCCCACCTTTCTGGGTGTAAGAAAGTATGAGGAGAATTGAATACGTTTTGACGTGCTTTCTCGTGTGTGAGTCTGACCAATTGGCCACCCGGTAAACAAGGCTACTGGATGCGAGTAGACCCGCTGACGGATGAAGAGACCTAGGCACCGAAGCGCTTCGGAGAAGCTCGTCTTGTAGGAGCAGGTGTTTTCACGACATCGCTCGTGAAACAGATGGGAACAAAAACAACAGGTAGGACAAAAGGGACGTTTGCAGCTGACAGCCGCCACGGTCAGAGGCTGTCCCCGGGCGAGCGTCTACTGTCTGGGGAAGGCTCTGAGAGTACATTAGCGGCGGGTTGTCCTCTTGAAAGCCTTCAAGAGCCAGCTCGGCACAAAACGTCCCATTTCTAAGCCTATTGGCGTGAAACGCTTGGAAATCTACACACACGTACACTGCGCACTCCCATCACATAGCGCACGTTACCATAGCGGTTTGCTTCGGGTTTTCGAATCCACGCTTTCTCCATTTTGTTGACTCCTGTGCGGCGAGACTAACAGGGACTGCGGCGCAACGAGCCCCAACTGCGTAGGAGAAGCATACATACGGACGGACGCGGAAATTTGTCTGCAGCGCACGCGCAGGCTTCAGCACAGGAAGGGCGCACTCCCCTCCGCGCTACAGACAGGTATATCCTCCGGTGTTGTTTTTCTCTACGGGGCTGCGGTGGGTGGACAACATGCAATCCCATCAGCCGGTGTGGATTTGGCGCCTTCAGGGTTTGCGTACATAACGCAGTCTGTTACATCACGCACTCGCGGAGGGGCAAAGGCAGACTAACTGTGGTCTGTCTCGCAGGACGTCAGAAATAAAGTCGTGCCGCCCTCCGCAGCACTAGTCCCCTTGATAGCTACACAGCAATAAACACATTATCCCCGACAAAAGTTGTCACGGTGGGGCAGGTCCAGCCAGGGGGCCGAGTCGGGGTCAGAGGCACTTGTTTCAAGAGGAGTTCTTCATTCCGCGAATCGAAGCGCGCTGTCGGAGGCGCCGCCTTCACAGTGAACATGGGGGACTGCTAGCTGTTCAGGGGTGCATCATCGGAGGGAGGCGCGCGAGACGCGCCAAATCAGGATACGGGCGGACCGCGCAGCACTCAGGGTGTGTAAGGGGACTGAGGGTCTGCAAGAGAGGCAAGTGTCGAAGAACGGAGGCCGGAACAAGAGGTGACACTCGCGTTCCGAAGGCGTCTACCAGCACTAGACACTGCGCACAAGATAACGAACATACACTGCAGCGATTCAGCTGTCGTCCTTGAATTTTCAGTGCCCAGAACTTAGTCCGACAAATGCAGCGTCCGTCGTTTTTCTAGTTTCTTCCCACGAGGAGACCTTGCATCTGACGGGGATTCGCGCAACGGGAGGCAGAGCAACTAGAGAATTTTGCGCGTGCGCGGTCCGCCGTACCATGGGAGGCCTACACGAAATTTCGTAGTGCCCCCTATTGTTACGCGGCTGTATGCTGGCAGGCTTAAGCCTACCAACAATCCGAGCAGAGGAAGGGAAACTCAAAATTAGATGGCGGTGGCGTCCTTGCCTTCGCGCTGAGTTGTACCCTGTGGCTCTCTGTTCGGGTTTGTAAACCCTTTCAGCATAACGACAACGGAGCTTACGCAATCAGCCGGCGTCCGTCGTTCCCCGCCTCCGCATCAGGGTTTTCCCGCCCACGTCGAAGGTGTGCTCCTTTGACTCCACGCAGTGGCACGCTCTCCCGGTGCCCGCCCGCGAGGCCAGCCTCAGTCGGCGCGTCACGGTTCGCTACGGCAGCACAGGCTCTAGACGGCTAGGGCTCTGCTACAAGTTCTTGAAGTCGCCACTTTGCAAGTTGGGCGACTAGTCAGGAAAGGACACCAGTTTTTTTAGATTCGAAAAACATGCTCATCAGACTTACACGCACAGAAAACAAAAGGTGAGCGCTCTCCGGCTGTTTGTTTCCCGAGAACGAGTGTTCTGATTCTGCCTGGGAGCTCTCGATCGGTACGTCGGCCTTGCATGCGTGACAGCTGTGCTGTTTGCGCCTCCTCCCGTTTCCCGTAAACGCTCCTTTCCTTGCTCCGGCTGCCTTGCACGGTTCTTCGCTTAGAGTCGCAAGACGCCATCGACAGAGACAAGACAGGGAGACTGGTCCGTTTTTCTTTGGGAAATCCGGTTCTCCTTTGATGGTTTGCTCTCCAGTTTTGCTTGCTCGCCTAGACTCGCGCCTTTTTTCTCAGCGAATACATCTGCGCAGGAGGCACTGGCGGCCGAGCCGCTTGCCCTTTCTTACATTTTCGCTTTGCCCTGACACAAGTTTTTTTCGCTCACGTCTCCCGCAGCGCTCTTGCTGCTGCGAATGCCCCTGAACCCTTTCTTTTCTGACGCGCTGCAGCCTACAGTCCGTGAGCGTTTCGCTGCTCTCCGCGGACATTGATTGTCACCGTGCCTGTGCTTGTCTCCATTCTTCCTGTGCACGTTCGTTGTGTCCTCGCTTTTCGGTTCAGCGGACGTTGTCGACTTCTCTTCCGGGGTACGATGTCGGCTCTCTTCAATTTTCAGTCAATGCTGACAGTGGTACTGTTGGCAATTTGCACTTGCAGCTATCTTCGCCCGCGTTTCCCTTCGCTAATTGACAACAAACAGCCGGGCTTCAAAGGGGTTTTGGGGAAGTTCGCGGTGGTCGGGGACAGGCTCTCAGGGTATGTTTCTCTTGCGTGCGTAGTGATGGCTTTCACCAATCTTTTTCTTCGGTAGCAAAGACTCGAATTTTCTTGCGTTGTGCTTGCGTGAGACCTTTTTCTTTTTTGGTCGCATCTTTTGCTTTACTGGGGGGTGTTGGTTACTTGTATGAGGTGGACGAGCACCGTCTGGCTTCGGCAGCGGTGACTCGGAGCCGAACATCCTTTTGATCGGTTCTTCCGATTGCAAACCAGTTGGGAGCAGGCTTTGAGGCAGGTTTGGGGGGGCTGAGGTCAGCGGGGACAGCTTCGGGGCTCCTGATCTAGTCACGGACTGGGCACCCACGCCAAGACCCTTCTTGCGGACATTCCCAACCTCCCTTGAGCTTGCTCCCAACAAAACGACGGTCGGTGTGTTTCACTATCGTGTTCCTTCTCTGGGCAAACTCTTCTCCGTTCAGATGCCTCGAATCGTGTTCTGAAGTATTTGAATAGAAGGTACTGCAAAACAGCAAGTCTTCCACTCGAATACAAGTTGTGGACTCGCGTTTTCGTCGTACGGGTACAGCACGGATTACAAGCCTGGGTAACTGCCTGCCAACACGGGTGTCGTGTGCGTCTGAGTCGGAAAGTGCTTATTGTTTGAATAAGCATGGACGCTGTCCTACTGCCACAAGAGATGAAGGCATTGCTGGCGGTGGTGCTTTCCTCGAAGCAGCCGGTCAGGAAGGTGTTCTCTTAGCGACGGAAAGTCGCAGCGGGATGGTAAGGAGACCAGGTTTTTCGGTTCTCGAGCTTACTGAGAAGGCTGACAAACCCGCCGCTTTTTTTCTTTTTCCTGACAGGATCTTTCTCGTATCCGCCCACCATGCTGAATAAGATTCGTGCGCGGGGTGCTCAAATATCCTCAGTACCTCTGCTTAGCCGGTGCAAAACTCTTTCGAACTATCGTTTTGTCGCAACGTTGCAGTGAGTGCATGTACACTGTAAGAACGGTCAATTAGTGAGACCGAGGGGGCGCATTTGCCATCCTGGCAACCAACAGAACGCGAACTGAGTTCAAAGAGAATGCAGCAGGAAAAGGAGTAACCCCCAGGCTAGCAGAAGAGGCCAGCCGGAGATCCAGATGGGGGAAAACTTCTAGAAAGGAACCGGACACCAAAGGATCTATAGCGAGCACCAGAGGGAATGAGAAAAAGGTAGTTCGTCGTTGCGTTTTCCTGATACTAGAGAGTTTAGGCTTATACTTAGATGACAGTTGCATATCTTGTGTGAGACCCCATGCGGATAGGCGGAAGGTGGGGGGTTAGGCGTGGCTACGCACTCCTCTCTGTCTTGCACTTCTTCGTGTGGGAACCGAATACTCCTCGACATGGTTTGACGTCTGCATCGCTGTAGAGTAAAAAATTCTTTGGTGCCAGGGGAAGCACGGTTCGACAAAATCCTCGGCCGATCGGAAGCGCAAGGACGTTTGTGCTTCCAAGGCAGGACTACCATCGGGATATGGCAGCACAGACTTCAAAATACCAGCTGTTGGACCGAGGAAACGGGGTACTGGCAAAAGTTCGCGAGCACGTGCGAACTCTTGGTTAGGCCTCCACCTCTTCCAACAGTTCCAGGTTTGCTATGTCGATCTCGGGGCAAGATTGTTGGGACTTCGCAGTTTGCCCCGAGGGGAAAATCTAGTGTTTGTAGTGTTCATTCGCGTGTCTGTATGCACCGGCTGTATCTACAAGCTCTCAAGAATCAGGTAGGGAGGATGTCGCGCCACGTGTTCGCGGGACAGGCAGCGGTAACCCGTTAGCACTGTCAGCACTGCCGGAAATTCTACCGTTTCTTCCGCTCCTCCCAGCCAGTGCCGTTACTGAAACGCTGGACATACAGAGGCTTGCACAAGGCACGGAGGGCGGTTCCGGTCGAGTAGAGGCAAGATTTGTCAGTCGCCAGCTTTCTGCGTCTCGCCGCCTGTCTGAATGCTCCTAAACGCACCTCAGCAGGTACTCGGTACCTCACAGGCATAGGAACGCTTTCTGAAGACGTGTGCGACTATGTGGTCGGGAGATGGAGGCGTTATCAGTCTTCACAGTGGCTGGAATGGGCTTTCGGCGCGCATCTGCCGATTCAGTGTTGGAAGAGAAGGTAATCCGGAGCACTGATGCCAACAGAAATAGCCGGCACCGCACAGCTTCGTCGCTGGGATGGATGTCAGTCCCTACAAGGAGCCTGCCTAGACACAAGTGTCTACGATGAGGGAGATGCTGCCACGTTCGCCCAGGTCCTTCACTAAACTGACGAAACAAGAACGAGTCACGGGACACGGATTGAGAGTCTGTCTACCTGGGGACTTACGGTGCCCAGTTTAAGTCACTGATCTCCGTACTCCCTTGCCGAACGGCGAGATTAGGAATTACGAGGACCGGCCCAGCTTGAGAAGGGGCCTCTTAGGGTCGCTGTGTGTGCTTGTCTCCGAAAGAGATTGAACTACACTCAAGAAGAGTGGTGGAAAGCGGCCATGCCCCAGAGTCGAATATAGCATCAGAGAAGGCAAAGCCAACGCCTAGCGAAAGCGACCTCGTGGCTCGGTCCGATACATCGGCGGGCCGGCAGGAGCGATTTCCTTCGGATCACACACTGTCTCGGACAGACAGCCAGCAAAGCGTCGCCAACCAGGGGAGGGCATCCTTGCGCATCGCCGGATTCACGTGGAAAGTGCCGCCCCTTCGCGGGGCCTCCTCCTCGGCCCGATCGCAGGGGCTAGTTTACTGTCAGTCTGGGATATGTGTCATGATGCATATAGCTCAAATCTGTGCTGGCTTCTGGTTTGGCTAAGGCCCTTCGCCTTCCGTTGCGCAACCTCCGGCAGACAGTTTGGCTTTTTCGCCTGTGCTAGTCGTGTGCTTCAGGTAGCCGCATAGGGCTTCGCGGGAAGCAGGAGTCCTTTCTGTGATTACCGTCAAGCCCTTTGTTGGTGGCACTCACGTCTACTGCAGTACAAAAAAACATGGATTCACAAGATAAACTAATGAGAGACAAAAGTGTACAACACAGCCCCAGGTGTTCAGTACAGGTACTACCGCTATAGTAGGGGTCCAAGCGGGAATGGAAGTGCCCATGGCTATCAGACCCCTCCCCCACCAGGAGCAAGTGCATCGGGGCCTCCAAGTTCCTCTTCTAACTCGTCCAACATCATGTCTCCTCTCCACGAGCGTTCTGCTTTCAAAACTTCCTCTTCCCTCTGCTCTTCAGAAAGATGTGTAAAGACACTCTGTACGAAAGCCCTTTGTTGACTAAATTTCTGCTGATCTCTCCTTCGGGCCCTTCTTTGTGTACTGCCCACAATCACCCAGTTCTCTCTGTGCTTCACGGGCTCTCCAGAAAGTAAGAGAGACTGTTGCATAAGCTGAGTCAATGTGCGACTGCCAACGGTAGCCGCAGAAGAAAGTGTCCCCGCCCCGTCCCCTTTGCTACTACCGTCCGCGCTGCTGGCTTCCTCCCCTGTGTTAACCGCTCGTTCTCTTCTCAGCCTCTGTTCCTCCTTTATCTTCTCGTTCTGTTCCTGTTGTTGAGCCAGAAGTTGTCTTTGCATCTGCATGAGTCTTTTCTCCTCCCTTGCTGCTCGCTTTTGTCGTTCTATGTACGCACGCTGAAAATTTCGGGCCCTTTTCTCTTCCTTCGGCTTTGGGCGAGATGCAAAGAGCCGTGAGGTCCCAAAAGAGAAAGAACAGCCAGTGAATAGACTGGAAAGTCTTGGAGTCAGCGAAGACTTCTGGCCGCTGCCGAAAACTGAGGTTACGCCTGTTACTGCGGTAGTGTGGGGAGCAGTGGGGAAACAGCAGGCGCCAGAACGCCCCTGATCGAAGAGAGCGGCGGGAAGAGCGACGGCTTCGGTACGAAAAGCGAAGTGAGCCGACTGAGAGGAGAGAAGTGGTGTGAGGAACAGCGTTGGCACAGGAGAGTTGGAGAAGGAGGAGCGGTGCGGTGACAAGAGCGCTCGCGGTACTTCATCTTTTCTTCTTAGGTTGCCAGTCGCAGATATCGAGCGGTACCCCAAGGAAAGAAGAGAAGAGAAGGAATGACCATAGTATTTGCTAGTCGTACTCCAAGACCACCCCCCCGACGGTGATCGGTCCTTGGAGGGCACTGACAGTTCGATAGGGTGAGAATCCGAACTTGAGATCGGACGACACGATGTCTCCCCATGGTGCGGGCGCCCCCCCTGCATGTACTGTAGCCCGGACCCCAAAGACACCCTTGCATTCATCAGTGGAGGCGCGTCCACACAGTGTGTATGCAGAAAAAGAATAGTCCATCGCCTTGTCGGAAACAAGTTTTCAGCGTTGACTGGAGATGATGATCGTCTGCTATTCCACGATATTACCGACCGAAACCTGCTGCTTCTTGGTGGCTCCGAAGAGTCGAAGGATGACAGTTGGAAACACTGTGGCACTTCCCGCGTAGAGGACGAATATCCACTACGGCCTTCGATATCCTCCTTCTGGTAAGCAGTTTTGTCATTTTGTCTGGGCGTCTGTGGCAAGACGTCCAGGTAATGCTCGCTTAGCGCGGGAATGTCTCCATGGCAAAGAGTAGAGCGTGGGTGACTATGACGATCCCGGGAAAAATTTGCTCCAGAGAGGAAGGCGGTTGTTCTGCATGGAGAGTTTCCGAGATTGTAATGCCGTACAGCACGCATCCGTAAATTTACTCCGGTGGCACTTACTGCCAGTCGAGAAATGGGTAAGTTTGTTTGGAGGAGAGACGAGATTCCGTTTGAAAAGAGGAAAGGGAGAAAGGAGAGAAGAAACCTGATTGCACAGGTCATATTGCAGTGGCGTCATGGCGGTCGTTGGAAAAAGAAAGACGAATGTATAGCAGAAAAAGTGACTCAGTATTTGAAGAGAAACTGTCCGTTGTCCTAGTGAGCTTTCCTTATACCGGTCGTGAGACTACACCGCCACTCCATACAACGGCCGGAGGGTCTGAGACTTCTGGACAGCGGCACTGTACACACAGGAGAAAAGAACAGCCGAGTAGCAATAGGCTGTCACACCTGAGCAACGTCAAGACTGAAATTCTTTTGGAAGACCCCTACCCTTCATGCAAGAGAGTGTGTCAGAGCGGTGTCTTGAAGCATGCAGTCCCGCTTCTGGGGCCAGCTGCCGTCTCCATCGACGATTCGTATAGCTGCTGAGTCCGAGTAATGATGTCTTGATCACTCCCCGTGTGTGGAAGGCAGACTTCCTTGTCAAATTCCCGCAGGAGACTCTCATAGAAGGCCGAGACTTACCTTGTTTCCTTCTCCTCTAGCACACTTGTAAAACGAACGGCCTATGCCGGCCGTGCGTCGTTTCCTTCACATTCTCCGCAGGTGACCAGCAGATTCTGGTTTCTTCCGCAGGTCTGTTCTTTTTTTTACCTACTCTCGCTGCTACTCTGGATAGCAGCTGTACAACTTTAGCTTGCTCTTTCTTTTCCACTGGTTCCTACTGAATATACGCTGAGCCGCGTTAGTCCCCCCCCGTTGACGCGAAGTGGACCGTAGACTTCCCGAACAACGCTGCGGGCCTCTATCTCTGTCCGACTGCTAAAGTCAGTCGCGCGTTATAGATGGGAAACCTCTTTTCTCCTCTGTTATAGGGATTCCCTGGACAACCGTTCTTCAGCTACACGGTTTGGAGAATAGAAGCGTCGGACTACACGCGTCTTACCGACACATCGCGGGAGCGGGGCCACTACGCTTCGCATTCTTTCAGCCGAGCCAGGAATGGAACTGCCTGGGTGTATTTCGTTAAGTGAAGGAAGCCTGGAAACGCCTGTTATCTTGTGTGGCTATATCTCTGGTCCCATGTCCGGAACCCCTTCCTTAGTTCGTTTTCGCAAGGAGGAGGAAGACATCTCTACCACTTACCCCATGTGTAGTTTCGTTGTCTCCCTCCGGTCGTCAACGATCAAGAGACAGGCTTTATCCTTATGGTGGACTGTGCCTGATTGGGTCCCGTTTGTCTTTTCGCTCCTTCGGCCTCCTCGTCTTTCATCACCATGCCTGCCCTGACTCAATCTATAACAAGGGCATTCTTTCCTGAGCCTGTTTCGGTACGGGCTAATGACTCTGCCTCTGCTTCTTTGCATTCTACTTTTCCCCTCGCTTCGTCCGTCTTCCGCCCCGCGTCTTGCCTCTCCTCTGCTTGCTGTTACAGGTTCTGTCTTGCGCTTCTGTCAGACTCTCCTTACTCGCAATTCCATTGGATCTTCTTCTCTCTGGTGTTTCTCCGGTGCATGCGGTGGCTTCTCCCCATACTTTGCTTTGGCTTTTCTTCTGTCCATGATAAAGTTTTTCCTTTGCGCTGGGCCCGTTTCTGCCTTGTCTTTTCTCTTATATCTCTCTCCCCACGGGCAACATGCCTCATTCCTCTTCTCAAACCTCTGCTATGGTGTCCCAAGACTGGTCTCACTTCTTCTATTCTTCTTCTTTTTCCTCTTTTCTCCCGCGAGCCTTGTCCTGACACCACTCTTCTCCCTTCTGAAACTTCAAGCAAATGCCTCTCCTCTCAGCGTGTCCGCTTTGTTTGCTTGCCTACTCTCCCCGCCGTCTTTGCCTCTTCGGAGGAGTTCTTTCAGACTTCGGAACGCAGGGATGGCAAAAGAGCGAGAACGACTCCTTTCCCCTGACAAGGTGATCGCGAGCGACTCAAACTGTGTGCAGGTAGCAGAACGACAATGGAGCCGAGAAAGAGGTTGCGAGATGCTTTTCTTTTTGCATCGGTGTCTTTCCGTTGTCGTTCCCATGCTGTACTTGGTCACGCGAAGAGGGTCTCTCCGACTAGGCTGTTTAGCCGCTCCGTTCTCGTTAGCCTATTTTTGTTGTGTAAGTAGACATTGTCCACTTGTCTTTTCTATCGTTGAAGCAGCCCCGGTGTGGGGCAGTCACTTGCAGTCTTTTCCTCGGGTACATTTCACCACTCTAGCAGGAGGCCCTTCCATCGGAAACCTATGGAGAGAAATAAAGGAAGTCACTCCCTTATTACTCTCACAGGACAGCCAGCAGAACGACACTGAAACTCATCTGTATTCTCCTCCGGCTGAGGTGACTCGCACCTCTCAGACACGTCCGACTCCATCGCTTCTATCAGGCCGTGGGGTTGATTCCCCTTCCTTGGACTATCCTCGCGAGTTCTTTACTTCTCTTCGGTGGTCGCTTCTACAGAGACATTCGCTCTTCTTGCGGAGAAGGGGTATCTACATCGGAAGAGGGACAGATCTTCATCTGTTCAGCTCCAGCACCCCGGTCTGTAACAAGAAGGGTGGGTCTTGTGTTAGACTTCCTTTGATAGAATCTCCTGCTGGAAATCACACACATCCAACCCGACACAGCTTCTTATGCTATGGAGCGCCGGCGTTTGTGTCTCTTGCGGCGAGTGCTTCTAGAGATGCCGCGGTCAGTGTGGCTCGAGATCCATCGTGGGCTCCAGATAGCAGACGCGACGCTAGTCGAGCAGGTTGGAGGTTCCCACTTTCTCTTCTTTCGAGCAAGCGATCGCTTCCTAGACTTGGTTACACTCCGGTACTTCGCCAAGTATCAAGACAAGGCTATGGGGGCGGATCTATAAGGGACGAGAGGAGCAGTTCCACGCACTTCAATTCCTCTGTCCCTTCTCTAGTCTTCTCACGTGGAACTGACAGGAATGAGACGACCTGTTTTCCTGGAGTCGATGCCTACCTATCTCACGATCTGGAAGTGGGGTGCAAGACAAGAAACGTCTTCTCAAGAGTAAGGATGGTGCCCTCGTCAGTCGAGTCATCTCCCATAGGGGAGAACGATGAAGATCTCCGCGGGCGATTGAGGAAGAGAATGCGTGCTCACAACGCCTCGGTGCCACCAGTTGCAATTGATTGCTCTTCCTCTCATCGAACTACTGGAAGTTCCTGGTCCGAAAGCATGTCTGGGGAACGGCCTTTGGCTTCAGGGCCAAGAAAGCGAACATCACCAGACGCTACATCCCTTCGAGAGAAGGATCTCGTTGGTACTGTATCACGATTTGGGGACGAAAGCACACCATCAAAGCTTTCAAGGGAAACAAGGAGAGACTCCAGTCTCCGCGAAAAGTCGGTATCACTCTCCCTACACTCAGTCCAGAGAGAGTCTTGTTCTCATGGGGCGATCCCGGAGTCACCCGGCGGTAAGGGAAACCCGGTGGTAGAAGGTCAAGGCCCAGACGAGCAGCACAGTGAATCTATCACGAATTCCTTTCAACATGACTGTGAAGAAGAAGAACGACGTCTGTTGACATCACAGCGAGTGGGGACGCACGCAGTCTCTAGCAGCTCCGAGCGAACTGGGCCAGATACAAATGACAGTTCGTCATCAGACTCTGAAGAAGATTCTCACCGGATAGAGAATCAGAAATCTGCTTGGCTATCTCCGAACCAAGGTAGACATACCAGATCTACGAGCGGTTCTGACAGTGACCTGGGGAACAGTAAGGGATACTCCCGGTGGAATAATACCGTGGGTAGGGATGACCATCATGGCAGCACTTTGCTGCGAGGAGAACTCCAAGAAGTCGAGATTTCAAATCACAGACAAGATGTCCACCGAGTACATCAGACCAAGACTTCTCATCATGACGCAAGAACCCATGGCCGCTCAGGAGCGGCGCCGCTGTTTACTCCAAACGGAGTAGCAACCCAGTCTGGGGAGAGTTGGCCGGGGGGTTCTGTAGCAGCGGCGTGCGAAGGGGCGGGAAAGCACTGTCAGACCTCAAAACTGAAGACAGGCGAAGACGGCACGCTATCTGCTTCGCAAGAAGGTCGGCAAGTTGATGTTCTCCCGCAGCCACAACAGAGATCAAGTGAAGCAGACGAGGTCTGGAGAAGGCCTTTCCACCGTCTCGACAGCGCTCAATCCAGGAGCTCCTCCCGGGGTCGAGAGAGAGTGCAGGAGACAGACAAGGCAGGTGACAAGCGGTCTAAAAGCATCGAGGGGAGTACTCGGCGACACGAGGTTCCGGACATTAGGAGAGCAACTAGGTCGGAAAATGAGAAAAGGAGACAAGAAGGAGCACCGGTGGCGACTCTCAGGTATGATAAACGACTTTAGCAAGAACGCATAACAGGATTTGTCTGGAACGTTGGCTGAGGAACATAGCTGTTACACGCATGTACAGATAGGTCCAAACCTGCAGAGTCTAACGCAAGGAAACTCTCATGGAAGCGGAGCATATATAGATCTGAATATAGGTACAACGTTGTGGTTGAGTAGATGAGCACACAAGGGTAGAAGTGACAAACGTCTGAGGCGTTATACAGGTGTGGCGGTGTGGTCCAGCTGTCTTTTGGTGAGAATACTCGTATTTCTTGTAGGGACAGAACTACAGTGCACTATGTCATATTTGTACCGACGCCCGAGAGCACCGAAAGCAGGTAGGAACAAAACCGAAGCGTTCGCGTGCGCACAGGGTAGACAGACAGGTTTGCGACTGGCGCTTGACGCGGGGAATCACACTGGCGGTGGCGATTGGCGTGCTGAGGTCACTTGGCATCTGTGCCGAGAAACAGCTGTGTATCTCTGTACATGCACGCCGGGTTGCCGTATGAGGCGAGGGAACCGGTCACCACGAAAGGAGAAAACCGAGGAGTATTCCAAGCAGAATGTTGCTAAGTGTCTTTGCCATCTTTTCTTTCCTTTGCGTTTCTTTTTTTCAGCAGTATTCACCTACGGGAAGCGTTCCGGAGCTTGTCACGTAGCGATGTCTCTGCTTTCTTTTCTTTTGTTCTCAACCAGTTTTCACCTCAGTCATGCTATCCAGGGGGGCCCTATCAACATTCCTCCACTACTGTTCCCTTGCCTCTAGCGTCTCCATTGACGGTGAAGTACGACAAGCATTTATTTTCGGAGAAGCCAAGTCATCGATCCTCTTCTTCGCGTCAGCTCGACACAGAGGTGGTGACCCCTGTCCGGGGAGAGGAGCAGACAGCTGAAAGTCTTCCACATGTGCCATCTCGTCGGCCTGTGGTTTCATTACCTCCTGTCTTAGAGCCTAGTACGGCTATAAGCGCTCTTGTATGTCTTGCAACGTATGCGAGACTGGAGCAATGTGAAGTTGATTTAGTACAGGGACCTCCCTTTGTTTGGAATTTTATCCATCACTCTTCGTCAAATGCCGCGTCATGTCTACACGATATCGCCGATACATCTGTTTCACCTTCTGACTCTCCATCATCATCATCCACTGCTCCGCTACCTTCTCTCGGCGTAGTGGATCTCAAGGAAGGGTCACTAGGAGAGGGGAACGCTGAAGGCACCTCGAGAGTTATTACGTCAGGGGAGCGCCTGCAAGAAGACGTAAATGGGGGAGTAGACGGGATGTCCACAGCCAAAGACAGAAGCAAGAGACAGGAACCCTTTGAATTGGTAGAGGAAGGCCCAGACAGTTTTTATTTTCAAGTCGTAGGAACGGGTCCACCTTGCACACGCGGTACTAAGGAGAGACTTCCCCTGGTGGCGATTGAAAGACTTATGGAAGCCGCTGGGAAGAATCTTTCCAGGTAAGTATGTTGCTTGCGTTGATTTGAGAAGTAGCAGAATGAAAGGTAGCTAGTGCATACAGTCCCTAGGACACAACATCAGAATGTATCCACGCATGCAAGATTTTCCTCTGCACAGTGGACGCTATACACAAGGTGCATATCTGTTTACGACGTGGTAGGAAATGGCGTTGTAAGGAGATTTCCCTGGGTATCTGTACGCCTATCAATACATAGAGAGAGTGCTAGCCTCAGCTTCCCGCTCCCCGCCGAAGACGGCCTGCTATGAGATCTCCGCCTCACACGACTGTTTCGCGTTCACTGGGTAGTTTCAGCGGAGTTTTTCCGGAATTCTAGAGGCCGTGATCCCTTCCTTTAGTACTTTGACCGCTGTACTCATGATTTTGTATCTGGTTTCACGACGAAGACGACACGGTTGTCTGGATGAGAAGAATTCGTGCTCTCGGAGAGTGAGCTGAGGTTTTAGTCTGTGCCTCTCATAGGACTACTTCCGTCACGGGAGGGTATCGCCTAAATCTGCTGTAGTGGTGACGGCATGATGGCGACCGCCGAGAGGCACAACTCTTGCACGCCTTGCTCGTGCTAGGCTCTGCTTACCACTTTGCTAGTGCACACGCCGTGTACGTGTGTCTTCTGCTGCCGTCAAGTGGGCTCATCCTTTACCGTAGTATACGCAGCAACGGGTTGGTCATGCTTCCCGTCTTGGCTTGAGAACCTTGTCACTCCCTTCACCTCCAGATAGTTCTAGTAGCATCTGCTATGTATCTCTAACCCATTAGGCAAGCCCGCTCTAGCTCTCGCGATGGTGTCCGAAAGTGCAAAGTGTCTTTGGGGGCATGCAGACCAAGCCAGCCATAGTGTACATAAAGAGCGAAAGTACGCCGATATCTGTATAGACACAGGGCAGTCAGCTGGTCAGGCTTCACTACTGAAATCATCATACCTCCGCGTCCGGTATCTTACCATTAGTGGGTCGTTTCACGTTCGCGCGCTTGTGACGTACGAATGCCTCTCCGTCGCTTTTAAGGCGCAGCCTACGTCTCTCACTGATTCTCGTGTGATTCCTTACTTTCCTTGTTGGTCAGTGCTCAGGCCTCGGATCTTTCTGCTTTGCTGTCCGCTCTCTTTTCGATGTCGACGGCCATCCAACTTCCTCTTTCAGCCTCCTCTGCGAAGCTCGTAGCGCCTCTCTCTTCATTTCCCGCCCTTGCGGGACGTCTCATGCGCTTCGCACGTCGGGTCTTACGGCTTGTAGTCCTGGTCGTGAGACAGCTGGTCACTGTTTTGGACCATCTGAGTTCTCAAGAGATTTTTCAAAGCTTGAACGTCCTAGTAGGTACCCGTCGTGAGTTTTATCCATCGTCTACCTCGACAGGACGCTATGGCAGCTCGCAGCATGGTGCCAGGTCAGGTCCCCCCATAGACTACTACGGACTAGGAGAGCGTTCTTCTCCATCGAGGCATCAAACTGAGTATAGAGCCGAAGAGATTTTCAGTGCTTATAAGAGACACGAAGATCGCGTTTCTCGGCCGTCTCCTAAAAACAGCTCTATTCGGACTGATGAAGCGTCGAAAGTCATGTCAGCTCGCGGCACAGGTAGCTGGGAAGGCTTATCAAGACGTGGAAGAAGAGCCGAAGAGGGGGGACACTTGGTTCCCCTTTTGTTTCTGCCCTTGATGGAGGGAGTTGGAGAAGAGCAGAAGAAGAATCTGGAATCAGAAGTAAGGCAGGAGCACAAGGACTTGCTCTCTGAGGAGGCGTCTTATCTTCGATCCCGAGAAGCAAATGACAGCCTGGGTAGTGCAGGTGACAGAAATAAACAACGGCACCCTTCAGTCTTTCACGTATCTGGACCTGTTCGCGTGGACACCCCAGATGAAAATGACAAAGGTGTTTCAGAGAGTGCACCTGAGCACTCGGGTGTTATGACTGGTGGAAAGGGAGAAAGAGATACGCTACGTGATACTCCTGTATTCCCGGATAAACCTGCGTTACTCTTGGCGTCAGTCGAAGGTCGGGAAGGAAGCTCAATAGAAGAGGAGGATCAGCACGCACTTGGGGGTTCTCGTAACCAAGAGGTCGAGACTGATGTGCTAATGACCCTTCTGGAACGAATCTGTTATCCTCCGACAGCTTCGCCCTCTCTTGTTGAGGCGACTGCCATGTTCATAAAACAACTCATGCGTGCGGCTAGCTACTCTCTCTCTACTGTCATTGACGGTGTAATGTCGGGGAAGTCGGCATTTCCAGTGTCTGCGGGAAAGAAGTTAACTACAACATTATCACCGGTAGAAGCCTCCTATTATCAGACAGCAAACCAAGATAAAGGAGTTAGAGGAGACAGGTCAACGGCATTGACGGGTGGTATGAAGCCGGACTACAGCCAGGCGAGCGGAGGTATGACAGGGGAGTTGCGGGCTCTTGGAATTGGAGAGGCTCGGGTAGAGCGAGTGGGTCTACACACAGGAAAAGACGGCCTACCGTCAGCAGGAGCGAACGAGAGGGATACCAGCGGCGGGGACTCGGAATCAATAGTTAAGGTAGAGAAGGCTGTGGCTCTTTGGTCAGACGAGAAACTTTCGAAAGCAGCACGTGATTTGCTTGTTGTGGGGGAGGCGTGGATTCCAGTGATAGAAACTTTGGATAACACCTTTGGAGAATCTCTAGGGGCTTCTTCTTTATCTTTCTCAAGGTTCTTGGATGCTGTCATCCATCAGCAGATGCTTCTTTCCCTTTTATTAGCAGAGTATCAGCGGAGGACACGCTCTTATACGATGGGGCCGGAGAGAGATGCAGTACATCAAGGCAGTCACGATCTGATTCATAAACGGAAAGACTTTCCGACAAGAAAGATAGCGTATGAAAGTTCCTGGAGAGACGCTCATAACCCTTTCGGAGAACGTACAGACTTTCCCCGGCTTGGCAAGCTAGGAGAGAGAAAAAGAATAGAGTCTTTTCTCTTCACCAGAGCTCAATCGGGATTTTGGCGATCACTAAAGTCCAAACTTTTGAGTAGATCTCTCCTAACCATCTTAATGATAACAGCCCGAGTGCCTCATTCGAGCCAGTCAACTCATCACCTTGCAGGCTTACAGTATGCTTTACAAGCCCTGCAGACAGAGGAGACGGGACAAGATAGAGAACTCGGGGAGGACGGTGACTTGTATGCGGAGGAGAAGGATAGAATTTTTCCAGGTCAGTTCTTCAGGTCCAAGAAATTTGCTTCCCAAGAACCAGGTGAACGAATAAACGAATCAGGGGTCTCCACCAAGCGAAGAAAATCTCTCACTCCAAATCGCTTTCATTCTTTAAGAGACAGGAGAGCAGATCTGCTAGGTGTCCTCCTCAACGATGACGAGGCGGAAGTAGACACCCACTCAGTCTTGGCTAACTCGAAACTTCTTCTTTCTGCACTGACAGCCACCGTATCTACAGGGGCACGGGAAGAAGATGCCACTTGGATTCAGGCAGAAGACGTGACGCGGAGAACAGAGAGGAGGTATGAAAGACAGCGCGAAGAAGAACTGATTCAGGTAGGTGAACTTTACTGTTCATTAGCAGCTATGACAGATCCGAGCCGCCTCAACCCGTCACCGGCCCTTAGTTTATTGGCGCGAAGACTTCAACGAGAACTATCACAGTCTGGTGTTCTTCGATCTCGACAGACATGTGACGGTATGTCTTTTTCCTCGGATAATTCGGCAATACGACAGCGAGACATCCAGGGTTCTGGGGTGTCTCACTCAACTAATCGTAAAGGAAGCATGTCTGAAAGAAAGAATCTCAATGAAGATGAGAAGAAACGGAGAGAAGCTGTGAAGTTAGACAAGACATTTTCCTCTTCACCTTCGATAGAAAAGATTCCTTTTGACCTTCTTCAACGACTCCTAATCAGCGCTGACCGGTGTAGACACGTGGCCCTGCTTTTGCTGGTCCTTCGTGAGCTAACATGCCGTCTTAATGCCCAACGACGTCTCATCGCCGAGAAGAATGAAGAAGCACTTCAGAACGCACTTAAGACATCGAACTCCTCGAGCAGCCAGATCGACTTGAGCAAAGAAAGTCGAAGCACCCCTGCGGAGACAAATATCCCTTCCTCAATCAGAAGAGAAGACGAAGGCGGGAGTGACGATAAGGGCTGTCGTGATAAGTCAAAACCATCTAGAGATGGAACTACGGACAGCAGAGACGTTTCTACTTCTTCCGCCAAGCACGACATCACCCAGCGCACTTCAGTAAATCCGTCTACAGAAATGCCCACCAACTGTTCTTCATCGGCGGTATTTCCCCAAAGGATAGAACCGACACTGACTGACGGAGGACTTTTCACAACCCCTCCTATACAGGAGAAAAAGAGTAAACACGAAGCCTTGGAGACAGAGGAGTCGCACGGTCACCTCGGACATGACCTACAACCGGGCACGGTAGCAAAGCATACCATGCTGGTAGGAAAAGCTTTAACTGTACTTTTCAAGTGGGTGGGAGCTTCGGAAGCAGGTCATTCATCCAAGGCCGGGGACGCTTCAGGCTTGGAGGACGACCATCTCTACTCCTTAGATAGAGAGAGCGGAGGAGGCAGCGGGTACTTCTTGAGGGAAGGGGGTAGAGAGGGAGATACTTACAAAGAGGTAGGAATGGGATCTGTTTCAAAAGGAGAGAAAACGACATATACCCATTCGGATAGTCAGTCGGGTCCTAAAGTACCTGCTTCTCTGTCTTCCACCGTCCATGAGTCGCTCTTTGGTCGGACATCGAGGCCTTCTCGATACTCCGATAGAGGGGGAGAAAAGCCGGGGAAGCTGTTTTCTTGGAGAAAGGTTGAGGAGAGCGCCCAAGAAGAGAGAGAAAACCTGCAAGACGCTTGTCTCTCTTTTGCGTTGGAAGTGACCCAGTGGGCTGGGGCAGTCCGGTTCCAAGGTTGTACTTCCACAGATATTGCCCTTTTAACACATGCCTTAGTACCTCTTTGGCGGAAGATTCTCGGCCTCATACCAGCAAGCAAAGGGCTTTCATTTCTGAAACATCCTGCAAATGAGCAGACCTTTTCTCAGCTGGGACGTTCGTTTGGAGTAGGTGAAGGATGGACAGTAGCTTCTTCCGGTTCTGGAGATGAAGGAGCCTATTCTCCGAGTTCTATTTTTCAGCAAAGCTTCATAGAAGGTAGACAGAGTGGAGACCAGGAGATCAGAGAGAATACACCGACGGAGACGAAGGTGCAGCGAAGCTTTGACAAGAAAAGTCGCATGGCACAAGTCACCCAAGCCGCCATTCAGGTCAGCATATAAACGACCTTCCTAAGAACTCCCCTCTTTCCCGCTCAGTGCATTCTTCTCGTTTCGACTCTCTCTCCTATCTCTCTGAATTTCCTCTGTAATTATCGTCTCTGGCGCCCTCCTGAGAATAACCGAGTAACAATCTCGATCAAATGGTGATAAGATTCGTGTGTTTCTTCGGACACAGAGACACTGTCAGAGGCCTTCGAAGTGGAGAAGAGAAAGACGACCGTTGATCCCTAGTTACTGCCTACTGGTGAGGTTCGACGAGAGGGACACGGTACTGCCTTAGTACGTTATCGCACATCCCAGCTTCTGTGCATACATCTACTATTTGTGTCTTATGCAAGTAGATTTATACGATGAGATAAAGGTACTTTTAAGCGCAACACCTAAGGTTACGAGTAGGCTTTTTAAAGCAGCTGGGCTGTCCAAAAGTCTTACGCATCTTTTGGGGAAGTTCTTCTTCACTCGTGTTTGTGGTGTTTCTCAGAACTACTTTGCTGTTTTATCCGAGGCCCTAGGGTACGCTCCTCATCCACGCTTCCTCCTCCTCTCAGCGATACCGCGTTCGCTTCTTTCCATCGCGTCAACTCCAAAGTGGCCTCGCCATTCCGGCCAGACAATTGGCGACAAGCGAGGTTTACTATCCACTTGGAAACCCAGTCTGATATGCCTTCTATTACACTGTTTAGTCCGTGTAACCCCTGGGCTGACACCTTCCATCTCTATGCTTCCTCGTCTAACAGATTCACAAACTTCGCCTTCCTATCCTCATCAAGCGAAAGAGTCCAGCCCCGCAGCGAAAGTAGACGGAGACAGGTACCCTTTTACGAAGGGTGGCGTGAGGAAGCAGAAGGGCACCCGCGCGGGCAGCTCGCTGACAGGCGAGGTGTCTCTAGTCCTAGATAAGGGAAGGAAGCCTCGGATAGCTAACGAAGGTTCTCTCTCTTCATTGGCAGAACAGAAAGAAGAAATAAGCCGTGCGTCAATCCAAAGCCTTTCGCCGGCACACCTTTGTGAGTATCACCATAGATGGATGATGAGAAACTTTCCACAGTTTCTGCCTTCTTCTTCCCCAGGGGTGCCAGACAGTGTCTCTGTCCCACAAAATAGAATCTCCCCGGCACCAAATCCCTGCTGCCGTACCTCTATGTCTAAAGGACCAGAATTACTGCTGGAACCGGTATGCGAACCGTGGCCGGTCCGTCTGATGCGCGCGGCTGTTGAAGAACTACAAGCCTCTGTGAGATTTCCTAGAGATGTTGTAGCGGCATCGACTGCTACAGCCTCGGCTCTTAGTGCTCTGCGAGCCATTTACGGGGCTGGGGAGCAAGTGGAAAGTACTCAAAGAGACGGCGTGAAAGTGGAGGAAAAGAAGGCGGAAGTCGGTTCTTCTAATGAGAGTGAAGCATTGGATAGATTCTCATCTACTGCAGATTTGCATCAGAAAACGCCAGGACAAGAGTCCTCCTGCGGCTCATCCCCTGGTGCAAAGGAGCGAAACCAGCGCACCGCAATCCCGTCGAACACTGAAAAGCAGAACGGTGAAGAAGGGGGAGATCCACGTGAGAGCATGGTCGCTTCGTTGTATAGTGGCAATGTGACTTCAGCGCAGGCTTCTGCGCGTATGAATGACCTGAATGCCTGTACCAGAGACAGGAAAGACGGTGACAGGTCCTTTTGTCTTATGTGTTCTTTCGGTGAAAAGGGTGCTCTGAAGCAGGTTTCCTTCCTTGAGGCGGGGGGCCATGTCTCTTCACTCCTCATCCCTCAAATCCTTGAAGGTAAGATAGGGCCAGGGAGACGAGAAGCTTCAATGAAGGTGAAGGATAATAAACCATCGTTGTCAAGACCGACAATGTTTATCAATGGCTTGAGTTTTCGAGAAGTCGGATCTGTCATTTGGGGTCTTGACCGTGCTTCTACTCACAATCATCACGCTCTCTCTGGGGCTGTACAGCAACACGTAGAGAGCAAAGACAGTTGTTCTGCAGGTCTGTTGGAGAAGTCCTCTTCTTTTTCCCGTTCCCGAGTTTCTTCACTTGGAATGCCAGAAGGCATTACAACTCACACCAACAAGGGGGACGTCTCACCGTACTTTCTGAGTTCGGTATGGAGCGGAGGAGGCATCAGTGAAGAGACGGGAAGACTCTCCGTGGAACGACAGCTTCGAGATCTACAGTTGACTCAAGAGCAATGGCTGCCTTTGGGTGCCTCTCTCGCTCTCGAGCATTTACGCCGGGCTGGAGGGTTCTGCCATAAACTTTCCTTATATTTCTCTGCATGCCTTCGATCTCTTCATCGCCGTCTTATCTTAGATTCCCTCTCCTCCCCGGCTAGTTCCCTGAATCACAATAAGTCCTCGCGAGCAAGCGGGTCGTCGTCGGCTGTGAGCTATCGGGATCGAACAAATTCAAGCTGCGATGACGCGCTGCCGGCCTCGGAAACAGGCTTTGCAAAATCACAACAGAAGGGGAGAGTCACCCCCGAGGCTAGAAGTCCTGCAGTGCAACAGAGAAGGCGCGATGCTATGCCCACTCCGAAAGACGTATTCGAGCGCCTTCTACCCGGCAGAATCCGAGATCTGGCGGTGCATTTGTTCAGCCATCAAGAGAAGCCTTTTCCTTCTTCCGCATGTCTCACGCGTATCACTCGGCGGCCGTTCTCTGTCGCTTCCTCGAGCACTCAGGAAAACTCCTCTGATAGAGTGACGAGTATACACTCCCCCCAACGCGTGGAAGAGCACGACCGGGAAGTACATACAATGGGACAGGAAGGTATACCCAGGAGCGTAGGAGCAGAAACGAATGGAACTATGAAAGACATCACATCAGAAACCGGAGACAGAGGACAAAAACAGGACTCGGGTGTCGATGTACAAGGAACCGCATCGGCTGCTTTCAGTGGCATGAAAGAGAAGGGAGTTAAGAATATCAATGAAGTAGAAAGGGGTAAAGGAGGAGTCAACTCGCAACAGAAACAGCCATACCCTTTCCGGCTGGACGAGAAGCAGAGACAACAACCCGGTGGTAACGCAGACCATAAAGACTATGAAACAATCTTCCGGCTCAAGATAGCAAAGGCAGGACTTTCTCTCTCATCTGCAGATCGAGAAGGCTTTCAAGAGTATCTTGAAACAAGAAAGAGACAGCTAGAAGAGACAGTCTGGCGTCCTTTCCGAGGATGTGTAGATTGGAGAGATTTACCTCAGAACAATTCATGGTTATCTCCGCCTGGTGTTACAGTCAGTCTCCTTCTTACGAGCTTCGTCACGAAGTTTGTTCCGGGCTTCTTCGATCTTGCGTAAGTATAGTGGTATCTAAAAGGGTTACCGATCCACGTATGAGCACGTGAGAACAGATCTTTTCTGTTGCGTTCTTTTGGCGCTGATATTGTCAGGCACATGCCCCGTCTCATGCTTCTATCCCACTGTAGTTAGAAGAAAGCATGGGCTAGAATACAGCTCACAATAAGTTTAACGCTCAAAATTTGCAGGACCAACAGAGAGTTGCCTCACCTAAAAGAGGGGATCTTGGCAGTAACGCTACAGTCCGAGTTATTCCTGGCACGAACGGTTGCCCGCGTACCAACGTATCTTCTCCTATCATTTGTTCGGGGTATCGAGAATACACTGAGCAGTATTAGAACGAGCCACACACAAATCCCCACGGTAGTCACACCACGAGGATGCCCTGGAGACTCCCACGTGTTTTTTCATGCTAATCATGACAGGCATAGTGGTACTGCCTGCAGAGCCCTCCATTGTCAAGATTAGTGTAAGAATGAGATGGCGTGAACAAAGGTGCTGCCTGGTCGTCTTGCGGAGCACCCATCACAAAGAGCGTATTGAAGAGGGAGTCCAGTTTTGAGATGCTACTTTGGTGTCGACAATAGAGAGAGACAGGAATGTTCTCTAGCCTATGCTTCCGTCGTTCCTTTATCACCTCTCCGTGGAAGAATGTGGTGCACTCCCCCATGCACGCTCGGCCTAGCGCTTACTTACCGCTGTCGTTTCATACAACCGAATTTTGCAGGTACTGCGACAACCGGCCTAACAGTGTGCACGTGAACGTGAAAGCCATTTAATGCATGCTGCCATCATAATGTGAAAAAGAAATGAACCACATAGAGCTATCATACAACCAGGTCTTCAAGCCCTCCTTCTCCCCCCATGCTTCCGGCTCTTCTGTGCTGGACTCGCAATTCATATGTATGGCTCTTAGCCTGTATCCGAAAGAAAAGAGAGTAATCCTAACAGCTTCTTGGCATAGACCGCTCAAGCCTCTGTACAAAGTCAGGGGTGTGGAGTGGCGCCTGTCCTCGTCCAAAAGGGGGCGAAGCACAGGCTGTAGTCCTTTTCTTCTCGGGTTTCTTGCCACATGTTCAGTTTTTCAACACTTAAGCGGAGTATAAGAATGACATCTCTCATGGCATGGTAAACACAGAGAAAGACTATGTCTCCTTAGAGATATACATATGCTGGGTGATGCCCGTGGACATTGAATGAGGCTAACGCAGTGTTGTCTTTTCTCCTTCAGGGCCGCCGTCGTTGAATGCCCTATGCATCTCCTTGATTTCGGCTTGACTCAGCTCCAGCACACACTTCAGCCTTTATCATCCCTTGCTGACCCACCTCATTCTCCTCCGCCATATGCTAATGCTTCTTCAAGTCCTTCTTCTCTTTCTTCTCCTGGCCCGTCACTTAGTGCGAAACAAGACACCGGACCAGCTCGATTGTGTGCTTCAGATCCCTTCAGTCACCCGGGAGGTCAGTCTCAAGTCAATACACATCACAGACCTCCTCTTCCATGCAGACTTGTGGTGACCTCCGCGTTCTTGCGTGCTGCTACACTGGCGCTCTTGAAGCACGCAGCTCTTCTATCTGTCGGAGTTTCCTTTCACAAAGCGATTGAAGGAGGCGAAGGTGAGAAGAACAGCGGAAGGCGGAAAGATCAGGAGGGTAACGCTTTGACTTATACGCTAGGAATGAAGAGGAAAGGAATCCTTAGCCGGGAGGATGGAAAGGGTGTAGATGTAGAGGGGCAAGACTATAGGTTGTCGGAGAACGAAGACAAGGAGAATGAAAAGCAAGCGGAAATCAGGGACAGACACAACGGGACCGGGAGTAAGAAGAATAAGACATCAACCAGCGCCAGTACAGACACAAATCCGCGGTGGGTTGTAAGTAAAGTTATCGCCCTTCTTTCCAGCACAAGAGCTCTAGCTGTCCTTCTCGATGCTCATATGCACTACTGGAGAGAGCATAGTAAGGAGGAAGTAAACGCATGTTCTTTTTGTAAGACTCCACCCCTAGGCCGGCAGCCCCTCAAATCTGATGGGCCTGGAAGAGAAGCTTTGGATATAGAGCAGCACCAAGGGGGTCCACAGGAATCGTCGAAGGGAGATGAGATTCCTGCAGATTCGGAGAAAGCTTCTTGCGGAGACCTGCTGCGCTCTACTCAGCCTGTATTGGGGATCTCAAAAGTGTCCCCATCATCTCTTGAAGCAACCGCGTCGCGGGTTTCTTCGGAACCCTCTAAAGATGTTTTCTCCGTCTTCCCTAAGTCGTTTGAATACGAACTTCAAACTCTACTTTCGCTCTTGAGTATGCTGCTTATAAGCACACCTGTGCTACCTACGGTGAGCACATCGGCTTCGCTTGTTGCTTCGGCTGCGGACACATGGAGCCTGGTCGGCCGCTGGATGTCTCTAGGGCAAGAAAGCAAGGAGGCCCTTCAGGCTCTCGCACCTGCGGCGATCCACCTCTTATTACACGCGGGGACAGAGGGATACTCAAGCCGTGGCATTCCGGATGTAACAGAACTGACGCACACAAAACGCCGTCCGTCTGGTGGGGGTGGTACCTGGGAGGAGACAGATGACGACGGAGGACAGCGGCAACCGGGTAGAAACGGAAGAGGAAGGCCTGGTGCTGATGAGAGAGGGAAATGGACAGAACGCGGCACGTTGATGCTCAGTAAAGAAACCGGGAGGGATGCAACGCACCGGGAGAAAGGCGAAGGAATGATTCAGGACGGGACGGGGACGTTCTTCAGAGGAATTGTTAATATGAGGAAGAAACTCGACGCGAGAGATAAAGAAGAAGAGAGTCTGAAGCATTTGGCAGCGGCAATTCATAGACTCAAATCAACTGCTTCTGTAAGCACCTCTTGACTCGACGGCGTAGAGCCAGTATTTCTATAACCAGTCAATCAAATGAACGAGGGAACCAGAGGCTAGAGGGGTCACTGGGTTTCTGACAGGTGAGAGCACTAGCAGTGGATGAGATGTGCCTCAAGAATCTCCTCATAAGTAAGTGGCGGCGCACTGGACCGTGGTGTTAGTGTTTCCTCTCGCGCGGCAAGAAAAGCGGACGGGCACTTTCCTTCCTGATCGGAGCCACAGTGAGTTACTCGCCGTATTCTCATGGCAGGGAGCGATAGCCGCACAATGCGGGGCAGGGGTGTTTTGATTCAAGCGCGTTAAGAAGACCACGGAGGAAAGTCAGCTTTGGTCGGGCCTGTGTTATCTCCGTGTCTAAAAAAGTTCTCGTACAAACCGCACTTCCGAGCTGCGCTTTTTGTTGTTAAGACAAAGGGAATTAGTGCGTGGGACTACCCTTATGCACGCTGGAAGGCCGTCGATAGTAAATGCTGTAGGAAATTTTGCGTTGCAGAAAAAGAATCGTACCATCGCAGCATAGCAGTAGGAAGGGAGAGGAGACGATACCTGGTCTCGAGGGCCATACACAAAGCGCCAGAAGACGAACTGGACAGGTTACAACACTGTGCGTGCTAGGATGGAGATCTGGTATATCAAGCACGCTAAGAAAGCAGTTTGAGCGCATTCACACCCGCCGGCTAGTATTTGCCTTCCTACCACGAGACCGCCGAGTTGACTTGTTCCACTTGCATGCGTAAGTGTTCACAGTAGGCAAGACGAAACCTCGGAAGAATGTAGTACGAACACGGAATGTTTCTTCGGAATCACCATGCTGTTCGAAACCAGAATCAAGCTGGAGTTTACATGGCCAGAGGGCCTTGGCGTCGGTTCGAGGTGCATAGAGCTCGTCTGACGCCACTGTTTGGACATTCCGCTCTGCTCTCTTGACATTGCCTTTACCGGGATGGCAATACCAGGGGCTGCGGAATAGACACGCATGACCACACCATTCTCGAGGCATGTGTATATGGGCACACAAGCCTTCCTCGCTTGTCGCTGCGTGATCAGGAAAGCGGGCAATTCCTGGGCGACGTGAGCGCATAACCTGTGTTTGTCCGAACCAGGAATCGAACCTGGGTTTACACGGCCACAACGTGTTGTCCTAACCTCTAGACGATTCGGACCGGCCGCCGCGGCCCAACTCCCATGTCACTTTCTCGCTCTCCCGCCTCCTGCTGATGTACTTCCCCCGTCACAGCCAAGGGCGTAGTACGGGGGACGACACCACACGTTGGTTAAGTATACTGACCTCGTGCATGAGAAACTACTCATTCCCACATCTTGTTCGCCATCTCCTGGCACTGGTTCTCGTCGAATCCTGCCATCGCAATCACTCGAACAGTCTGATACGCGAGTGGACGAAGAGATGGAGGCAAGCCATGGATCGTACAGGATCCGTGAGCATGGTGCAGTGGCAATCGTATCTCCAGGTCTCCGGCGCGCAGAGTCCCGAGAGTGGCTCTGAATGTTCGCGGTGTGCCGAGGGTGAGCTGCGAGGAGCCCGACTCCCTACCCCGATCACCGACAGATGGCTGTGACGGGCACAGAATAACCTGTATAGGGAGAGAAAACTGTCCGAACCAGGAATCGAACCTGGGTTTACACGGCCACAACGTGTTGTCCTAACCTCTAGACGATTCGGACCGGCC
>NW_027154172.1:0-270 GCF_002600585.1 Cystoisospora suis
GAAACCGAGAATGGCCGGAGAAGCCGGAGGAGAGCAGAGAAACCACCTATCGGGGCAGCTCGAATCGGCGAAAACGGGCAATAGCGACCGCGTGCCCGAGCAAGCGAGAGAGAGAGGCAACGAGCTATTTTACCCGGAGGATCGGGAGCCGGACCATCTATCCCACCAAACACTAGGAGTTTGGAATGCAGGGAACACGAATTTGGGGACAGATCAAGAAGAAACCGCACGAAGTCAGGGAAAACTGCTCGAGTTCGACCGCCACAGGGC
>NW_027154173.1:0-278 GCF_002600585.1 Cystoisospora suis
TTAAAGAGGGGAAGGAATATCAATGGGAAAGCGACCTTCTATGGACCAAGATCAAGGAAGGCTGGAAGTTATGCGTACCAACCAAAGAGAAAAGACTAGAAGTACTACAAGGTTTTCATGATCATTCTTTGGCAGGGCACCCGGGTCAGGAAAAGACCGCCCTGGACATTGAAAGAATCTTTTGGTGGCCTAACATGAGAAGTGACATAGAAAGGTATGTGCGATCATGTCCCGCCTGTGCTCAAGGAAAGGCTTCTTATTCAAAGTACGGGGGTCTA
>NW_027154174.1:0-6961 GCF_002600585.1 Cystoisospora suis
TCTTCTTCTTCTTTTCTCTCCTTCTCAAGAGTTGTATAGACGTCATCCCGTGTCCTCTCTCTCTTTTCATTCACGGACTCTCATAGTGGCCTGTCTTGTTTTTTCTTCCACACAATCGACTCGATCCATCGACGACGCCAGCAACAGACAAGCAAGTAGCGGTAGGAGTTGTAGTGGTCGTGACCTACAGTCACACCATCCCATAACGCATGCAAATCTCCCTTTTACTAGACTCCTACTACTGCTACCTCCTACTTACAACTGCTTGCAGTCTAAGTGTATGCTGCATCAACATGGTCGTGATTGCCGCCGAGTGTCAAGCTAGACTTCCGGAGGTCCTTACCGTACTGCCGTCGCCATTTACCTCCCTCTGTTCCGTCGGAAAGGAGTGTGAAATGCAGAAGCAGAGAAAGGAAAGGAAAGAACGAGAGACTCGTGAGAAAGAAGAGTTGAGAAAAGAAAGCGAGTAGGGGGAGGCGGGGGAGAAGAAGAAAATAGAACGAACATGATGCGTTCTGTGGCGTTGCATTTCTCGCAGGAAGACCTTGTCGAAGTTTGTCTATCTCACATGTTCTCTTTCATCTAGAAGAAACGACTTTCCATCTTATTGACTTGTCACATTTCCTCTCTCGTCCTCGAGCTTTCTTCTTTCTTCTTCTTCTAAGATCTCTCTGTGTCGAAAGAAGAAGAAGGGGACCGAGAACGCGGAGTTGTTTTCTTTCAAGAAATTTCGCTTCTTTTTCATCGGACCAAAGATAACGACGATTTCTTTCTTTCTCGCTCTTCGCCCACTCCCACTCGGATGTGCTGCATACACAGCATCCATCAAGATTTCTTTCCTTTCCTTTATTTTTCTTTTCGAAACTCTGTTTAGAAACTTTCCTTTTCAGCTTTTGGTCTTCTTGTCTTCTCCGCGTTTCGTCTTTCGCTTCTAGAGCCCTCTACCATTCAGTTGTCGAGTCTTTGCTTTGTCTTTTCTTCGGTTTCTTCTATCTCTTTTCTATCGGTTACGCCGCACACCATCAACGTGTAAAGAAATGACTTAGCTAGGGGCTCGTTGCAAGGAGGAGAAAGCCGCGATACAAGACACTGCTTTTCTTCGTCATCTTCGTCTTTTCTAAAAGCAACTTCTCACCAGAGGAGAGCTAGAGATGTCTTTTTATCTCTCTCTTTTTCTCTCTTACCACCTCCGCCCTTTCTCTCTTCCTTCTTTCTTCTTCGAGTCGTCTTTTTTCCTCGTCTTTGTCGCCTTTGTTCTTTCGTTTCCTTCCGAAGATCTTTTTCAACAGATGTCTCGATACATAGAGAAACTCTCTCTACGCCGATCAAAAGAAAGAACATCCCAAGGCCACGAGTGCGTCCCTATCGATAATACAGTCTCTTTTTCTTCTTCTCGTTCTCCTCTTCTGCCGTCTCCGTGTGTGTGTGTGTGGCTATGACCCATCTTGCTTTCTCTGGAAGAGACAGTGGAGCTAGATGGTAGCTCTTCTCCTTTTCTTCTTTGGAAGTCGAAAAAGTAGCCGTAGTAATTCTTCACATGAAAAGAAGTTCTTTATGGAATGACTACTGCAATAGAACAAGACGTCCATGATAGAGACGGGGGAAAAAGAGAAGGAAGAAAAATAGAAGAGGAAGGAGGAGACGATCTTCTTTAAAAGCCAAAAAGACGATAGGCGCGCCTTTATTTCACTCATTCTCTTGACAGGCAATCAACCGGCCTTTTTCTTTCTTTTCTTCTTTTCTCTGGCCTTTTGTTTTCCTTCTCTCGATTTCTCTCGACCATCCTCTTTTTGATCTGAAGCCCCGGTCGTTGGAACTTCTTCTCTTCACACCCAGAAAGTGTCTTTTTCTCGTCATTCTTGATGTGTGTCGTGGCGAGCGCGACTTCTCAAAGAAGAAGAAGAAAGCAGAGAGGCTCCAGAAATATATAGATAGATAGATAGATGGATAGAGTTTTTCTTGAAAGAAGAGAAGTCCAGTGACGGGCATGATGATGGAAATGAGTTGATCATATTCTCACTCAGCATCGACACACACAATCGATTCCTTAAGCCTCGACATCTCGGGCATCGCTTCGCTTTGCCTAGTGCATCCGCCAAAAAGGATGTTCCTTCTTGTCTCTTTCTTCCGACGATTCTTTGTTGCTTTCTTTTGGTTTCTTTTTCTCTTTCATTTTTCTCCGCGTTTCTATGGATGGCTTGTCTTTCCTCTTTTCACACACACTCTTTAAAGAAGAAAGGTTGGTGTATCCCCATCGAGAGAAGAAGATGAAATTGACAGACGTCTTTTTTTCTTGTGTGTGTATGTCGATCTCTCAGTTCTTTGGTGCACGTGTCTCCGGAAATAAGACTGTCTTTCGCTTACGGTCTCTTAAGCCTTTTTTCCTCTCGGATCTTCTCTCTCTCCTAGACTTTCCTTAACAACCTACCAGCCTCCTTCATACAAATCGATTGATTCTCCTCTCTATCCCACCTTCGAACTTCACACCTCTTCTTTCTGTCCTTCTTTCTATCTCTCTATCCCTCAGATATCTCTCTCTCTACCTCTCTATCAGTCTATTCAAGTCTGTCTGTCTGTCTCTCCTCTTTCTCCGGTTCGACTCCTCTTTTCGTCTCACTCTATCAAGATGTCGTCATCGTCAGGAAGTCGTCGCTTATCAGCAAGATGCTTTTTCAACTTAGCAGCGGCGGCCTTCCCAGGGGAGAGCTCCGCAGATTCTGTCGGAGGGGCTCCTTCCTCCATGGCGAGTCGGGGTGGAGGACGGCCTATGCCATCGAGCGGAGGAGGATTTCTTCATTTAGAGAAGGGGACTAATCAGATGAAGGTGCGAGTTCGTCAGGAGTTAGAGCAGCATTTGGATGAACTCACTCGAGTAGTCAAGTCCGCAGGTGCCGCTGCGAATCGTAAGAAAGAAGGCTCGGTGTATGTTGGGTCTCCTGGAATGGCCTACGCGTTTCTAAAGCTGGCGGCTTATAAACGGGATACTAGGAGGAGTGCAGGAGGGAAAGGCGAAGAAGAGGAGGAAGAGAGATGTTATCATAGAGGTCTAGGAGGAGGAGAAGAAGAGAAGAAGAGACAGAGAAAAGCTTTAATGGAGGTTGCTCAGAATCTCTTGAGTGAAGAGCTTCTTCAGTCAAGTTTGCTCCAAGCAAAGAAACATCCTTCTTTAGGTCCGAGTCTTCTATGTGGACCAGCAGGGCTCTACCTCGTCTTAGCTATACAAGCCTGGCAAAAAGAGAAAGAAGAATCTCTCCAAGACGACCCCTCTTCTTCTCGCGGAGATGACGCCACTACCAGCAGCAGCGCGACCTCTTCATCGTCTTCTCCTCCTCCTTCTCATGGGAGAACCTCCAGTCCATCGACTTCGTCCCCGTCGCCTTCTTCTTCCCCCTCCTCCTCTTCTCCTTCTCAATCTTTTCTAAAGGCCGTGAAGGGCTACGAAAGCTATTATTCTTATGCTCTAGATAAACTCGATAGTGATGAATGGTTGTATGGACGTGTAGGGTATCTCTACGGCTTGCTTTTCTTGAACTATATGCACCCTAGCTCGGTGTCCAATAGCTCTATCAACGATCTAGCTGTTCGAGTCCTCGAGTCAGGTATCGAATGCGGACGCCAAGTAGGCGTTTCTCCCTTGATGTATTCCTGGCACGAAAAATACTATCTTGGAGCCGCTCACGGTGTCTTGGGGATTCTCTATATTCTCATGCTTGTTCCCTCGGTTCGGCGTGATTTGAATGCGATGAGATATGTCAAAGGAACCCTAGATTGGATCCTAACTTTAGAGACGGAGAATCAAAATTATCCTGCATGCTTCGGGGAAACCCAAGATTACCTTTGTCACTTCTGTCATGGCGCGACAGGAGCGGTCTTTACCTTTAGCGTGGCGAGTGTCATCTTTAATCATCGCGATTTTCAGAAAGCAGCGTTAAGAGCAGCGGAATGTGTATGGAGATATGGCCTTCTTAAGAAGGGCTCGGGGATCTGTCATGGCATTTCAGGGAGTGGATATGCTCTCTTAGCTGTCTATAAACTCACACGTGATCCTATCTGGCTAGATCGAGCTATCGAGTTTGCTCTTAAGATGTTCGATGAGAAGCTTCAAGCGGATAGTCGCATCCCCGACAATCCTTTCAGTCTGTTTGAGGGTCTCTCAGGGGCCATCTGTTTTCTTGTCGATCTTCTTCATAATCCTCTCAAGTCTTCGTTTCCTTTCTTCGAGTTGGGCTTCTAAAGGGAAGAAGAAGAAGATGACGGTGAGGATTGAAAAAGAAGGGGGAAGGAAAAAAGGAAGTTATGTGAGAAGAGGACAAGAAGAAGGAAGAAAGAAAGAATGGGGGAAAGAGAAGAAGAAGAAGATAAAGAGGAAAGAGAAGATGACAGTTTGGGGACGGGGTGAAGACAGAGAGAGAAAGAGATAGATGATTCAGTGTCGCTTTCTCTCTTCTTTCCTTTGCAGCTCACTCTCAGATATTCTATTACTTGATCTCTTCTTATAGAGCGAGAGACAGATGTGGATGTCGTAGTCGTAGTAGTAGGGGCAGCATGTATAGCATGTATATCAGTAATGAAAGAAGTAAAGAGAGCGAGATGAGGAAAAGTGAGTGGGAAGAAGAGGAAGAAGACCAAGAAGAAGAAGAAGAGCGCTGCCTTTCTCTCGTTGGTTTTGGAAGGCAGGCCCACTTCTTATGGTTGCTGCTGTTCTTTATGAGAGATGCCTTCACATCTCTCTAGACACAAAGAGCTTTATGATTGTCCTTCAAGGAAGAAAGAGAAAGCGAGAGAAAGAGAGAGGAAGACAAAAAGAGAGATTTCGAGATGATCAGGACATACGGAGATGTAGATACCCGGACAGCGTGCATCGATCGATCTCTTTATCTGCCTGTAGATCAGTCTCTCTGCATGTATTTCTCTCAGTCTATGTACCTATATCTACCTGTGTATGCGTCTGTGTATCTGTATCATCTATCTTAGTCTATCTACGTATATTTCTTCACTCCCTGTATTTGTCTATCCACGGTAGAAAGAAATTATCAGTCTGAGGCGAGGGTGTTGTGTGTTCTCTGCTTCAAGGTGTCTTCGCACCTTAACGGGGGATGTAGAAAAGGTCTTCTATACACTTGCAACGTCCCCGCATACTTCGATGTGGGCAACCTTCTGTGAAATCTCTCTCTTTCTTTCTACATCCCGACACACCTAGAGATAGATACAGATGGAGATTGGCTGGATCATAAGAAGCACAGACAAATCAAAAGTCAGTAGAGAGCGGTGTCCTTCTCCCTTTTGCTTTTTATCTTCTTCTTCTCTTTCGTCATGTGGTTGTTCTCTTTGTGTCGACGTCATGGATCGATACAGGGGTATGAAAGATGTCTAGAGAGATAGAAAGAGGGAGAGGACATTCTCTTGTCTATGGTGCAAGGCCAAGAATATCATTGGAGATGGAGATAGAGAATCGATTCTTTTCTAGGCTCTATTCTTCTTGCTTTCTTTTTCTTCCTTCTGTCTATCCGATCATTCTTTACCTACATGTGTGTGAGGGACAATGGGGCACAGGGAGTCTGATCGATGGAGAGTGTCTCCATAGGCGGTGGCTGTAGAGCAGCAGGTCCTTGTGCTTCATACGTAACATAAGACCAAGGGATTTTCTTTCGCGTGTTTATTTTTTCTTGTTCATCATTGTTAACGCAAGAGGAAAAATGACTGCTTTCTTCGTTCTTTCGAGAGAGTGATTTGGTCAGTAGGAAGAGAAGAAAAAGAAGTTAATACTCGAGAGCGTGATGAACGCAGACGGCCCTGTGGTGCTTAGTATATTGGCTAGGAGTTCACGTCTGCTCTGTATTGTAGATGACCACAGGAAAAGATTACCATCTTCTCTTTATTTTTTAGAGAGAGAGAAGTGGGGTGTCTCCTGTAGGCAGGTATGGGAAAGAGAGCAAAAAGAGGGGAGTATCTCGTCTCAGTGAAGCCACAGACGAAGAGGGTTTGGATTTACGTTCTGTCTCTTCTGGAGATCTAGTATGATAGTGAGAATTCTTATCATATGAGGAAAAGAGAGGAGAGAAGAGAAGAATCTCTTCGTGTTGGTCCTTTCTCTGTTGGTTTGTCACGAGATAGATACTGAGGAGGTCTCCTTCGTGGGTTGTTCTTCCTTGTCTATCTTACACTGGTCAATCACCACCCATTCGTGACAAGAAAAAGCCCATTTCTTCTCTTCGTATACCCAGACGAGAAAGGCCTTTCTTCTTTCTTTGTTTCTAGATGGAGTCCTGATCATTCTTTCTTTTTTTTGTGGGGGGGGCGTCAGTATTCCGTTAATATACGACGACTGATTGAGTGATATCAGAAAGAAGAAACTTTAGTAGTGTTTCTTCGATCGCACTAGGAGCAAGATGAGATGTCTTCTTTTTCTGTTAAGAATCCTAGTCTTAGTCTATGGATTCAGAGTGACGATGGCGTCGCCGTCTCCGGATGGTGCTCGGGTATATGTACAGCACCGGCCGGGATCTTATGTTGTGGTGGCGGTGCAGCGGTGAATGCAGGAGGTATAATCGTGTACATACGAAGACATTTTTCACGCTTCAAGGGAAGAATCTTAGGTGATAGACAAAGACACTTATCTTGTCCGCAGGTGTTGACAGGCAGTTCTCAAAGAAGACAGGTCATAACCACGAAGACAAAGGAAGAAAGGTGAAAGGGCAAGAGAAGAACATCCACGCGTAATTCGTATGTATTAGTAAGTACCCGTAGAAAGACTCTAGAAGACTTCGAAGGTAGTTTGTTCGTTAACTTGGATATCTGCTATCGACCACCGATTCTTCCCGCCACATCCAATTTTTTTCTATTTCAAGTCTGAGAAGAACAAGAAGGTTTGAGCAGTCGTCTTGTGATTGAAAGATTTAAGATAGATGGATAGATCGGTCAAAATTAGATCGAAGTTAGAGAGATAGACAGATAAAGATAG
>NW_027154174.1:7020-7842 GCF_002600585.1 Cystoisospora suis
AGTGACGCGGGAGACTGCTTTGAGAAATTACACTGGGGTGGAAAAGCGGGAAGAGAGAGAGATGCGGCACGCGTGTTATAGACTGAATTGAGCTAGAGAGAAAGTCAACTGAGAGACTGAAAGAGAGGTGATCGACAGCTCAGGATAGTGACCTTGCGTTTCCTTCCAAAAGACACCCTAGGTATAGGTTCGGAAGCGTTTTCATTGCTATCGCAGAATCGATATCTTCTTTCGTTTCTTCGATGTTTATTATAGCATAACAAAGCAATGTTTCTCCAGGTGTCACGTCTCACAGCATCAGCATCTCAAAAGTTTGGAAGGTACTTAAGCACCTCCCTCAAGGTCGTGTTTCTCAACTGCGCAGATGAAAACGCCTGGTGTTACTCTTGTCGTTTGCTCTGTTCGCGGCACCTCTGAAGCTTCCCTCTACGGTGATGCCGTGAGATAAACATAAAAAGGCGTAGCGGGAACATCTACTACAACGTCTTTCTTCTGTTCTCCGAAACGGTTACCACGATATAGAGAAGTGTTTTTCTGTTCGAAGGGTGTTGGGAAAGACATTGGTGTGTGGTTCTAAGTTCGTAGATTTCTTCATTCTACTCCACACGAAAAGTCTGAAGTAGGGAGAATGACAAATAGCCACGGCAGCGGTGGTGGTGCGACGGCGCGTAGATCAATCAGCTTAAGGTAAGCAAGGGAGTAGGAGAGAGACAGAGTTGTGCTATATAGGTGTACCACTGCATATACTCCTGGTTACAGAGACGCACTTCATCGCGAGTAAGTAGGCATCAATCGTGTGGAGATCTGAACTGAGAGAAAGCC
>NW_027154174.1:7912-10280 GCF_002600585.1 Cystoisospora suis
GGGGGGGGGCCTAGCCTAGAAGCAACTATCAAGAGATTCTAAGCATTGACTAGGAAATCAGAGTGATGAAGCAGGTATGCTAGCTTACGCTAGTTGAGACAGTGGGAAAGGGTATCACCCTCCCGGTAACAAGATTCTATGTGTAGTGAGGGTGTCATTCGCACGCCTTCATTCTCTTTGCAGCTCCAGAGAGGACAGAAAGTTGGTGTTAGACTCAGCATGCATTCACAGTTCTCTATGAATCGTTGTATAGTCACATCCAGAAGCACAGTAGAAGGAAGACATGCCGGAAGGACCAGTTCGCTGCTGTCAACATACAGTATGAGCCTGGTATTCATTCCAGCATGGTGGGCAGGCTCTTCGTCGATGTTTTCATCACAGAATTTCTCGGCAGGGGTAGCGAAGATATCTTCGTGAGGCACCGAAATTAATCTAAGGAGCAAATGGTTGATCACAGTCACGCCTTTACTGCTATCACGCCATGCGAACGGAGGAGCCTAACAGACGATGAAGGTTTCTTCACTTGAGAAAGGAAGATCAGCAATTGTCTGCATCTGTCAGTGTGCGCTGCTTTTCTCAATCGCAGCCCCGCCACGTCTCGTTTTTCGCTTGCAACAACCCAAAGCGGGAGTAAGAAAAAGGAAGCCTGTGATCCAAGTGACGTTAAAGATCAGCTGTTGTTTTCACTGACCTCAGTAGAGCCTTCTTTATTTTCAGTGGTAGCCTGTGTCCGGGCAGGAAGTCACTTTTCTTCCTTGTTTGTCGAGTCTGCTCTTTCGCAGAGTACCGGAAACGCGTGGACACCAAATCGAGTGTGTTCCTTCAGTGGGCAAAGAATGGTTAGTTCATGTCTCCCTTGTTTCCATATATCTTCCCAGAAAAAAAACTTTCCCCGTCTTCCTGAACTCCAAGCTGGTTAGGGGGACAGAAAAAAGAAGCGCGCCTAGGGCGAGAAACGCGTCGTACCGATTTTTCGGCGCGAACCTTCTGATCCTTTCCGCAGTTCTGTAAGTGGAACGCAGCGGGACATAGGCATCTCTTTCCTCTTGCCGTAAAGCTCGCTTCTTTTGAAAATATTATCCGTGAAGGAAAATGGAAATCCTGCGGTGACTGGGATGCAGAAGCCGGTGACGCTTTGTCACTTGACGTACCTTTCCTCTTTTGCCGCCTCTGGTGTCAAAACCTGAGCGTGTGCCCGGGACCTCGCTAGTCTTCCCGGTGTCGATTTCATCCTCAGAAAAGAAAGAAACGAAGTATGTCCAAAAAGAAGGGATCTTGAGGAAGTACGGGTTGGTTGCATGATGAGACTTGTTAACTGAATCACGAAATCACGGCCGGGCCCTCGTAGCCAACAAGGCGCAGGCCTTGTCTAGCAGGCGTTATCTCCGTGAAAGGAAACCAAGAGAACAACAGCAGAGACCAGTCAAGTCTAACGATGGAGGGAGGAAAAAAAGGATGGGGCGGCGCTTCAGGCGCTGGTGAAAGAACTGACCCTGAAACGGCTGCCTCTGATGTCGATCGACGGCAACTGAGAGAGGATAGCTTAAGAGGTGAAGATTCAATCATTTGGACTCGAAAAATGGCAAGGTGTCATCAGGTACTTTTCTATACATATCACCACAGACGGGTACAACTTTGAGCCGACTCGCTTTGCTTTTCCCCACCTCACCCAGACCGACGTTTCTTCTTCGTTTTGACGAGAGAGCGAACGCGATTCTCTTCCCGGACCAAAAGCGTAGCGGGGTAGAAACTAATTCCAGTTGTCAGTCTCTCCTTTGAGTTTCTCTCCACATTGGGGGTAGAAAGTAAAGTGGAACCTCAAGAACTGCAACAGGAGAACAGCCAATGTCCCGTGTTTACGCACGGCTTCAGGTACACGAGTCTTTCACCTCTGCGCTCCGTCGAGACGGTTAGACTCATCGGACAAGCATTCAAGTGCAGTTCTGCAGTTTCCTGTCTTCCGGCTCATCTCTGCTACGAGCGTCAAATCCACCATTCCTTACTGTACCGTCACCAGACTAGCGGACCGAACCTAAGCAACTCTCTCTCAGAAGTTCGGACAAAGTGTTCCTTTGAAAAGAATGAACTCTTACAGAACGAGCGAAGTAGGGGAGAGAGTTCCGCGGTGGTGGGGGAGTAAAAGGAAAAGGAGAGTAGAGAGCGAGTAGTGTCAAAAGGGCATTCAGTGCTTTGCTCATTTCCAGTAGTTTCAAACAGCTTCAGGGATGGGTATCCGGAGCATGCAACATGAATGACGGTGTGAACACTACGACGTAAGTTCTCCTGACGGGCAGCCTAAGAGGGTTATCGCTAGTCGTTCGACCAAGCACTGCAGTTGCGAAAAGAAAGGACAGCTCTGCACTTCTCG
>NW_027154174.1:10337-29582 GCF_002600585.1 Cystoisospora suis
ATCGAACGAACACAGCGGGCGAGCTGGTCATGTTGGAACAGTGCAAGCGATTCGAAGTCCAGGTACTTCTCACTAAGAAATTGTGTTGAACCCCTATAACCGCTGCAGTGACTTCTTCCCTTTTCCAGTTTGGCTTTGTGCTGGGAACAACACTTCTAGCACTTTCCGCAGAAGCCCCCAGGTGGCCCTCTTACGTGGGAGATCGTGGGGAGATCTTGCTACCACTGGAAACCGTCGAAAGTTCTCGGCACTGTAGGGAACTGAGATATGAACGAGTCGGGGCTCTTGCGTTTTCGATACTTCCTCCCTGTCTGTGAGAAGCTCGCACTTGGGTGAAGGGACCGCCCGCCCCCGGGTACAGTGCTCAACTCTCAAGGAAGGCCTGGGAGAATACCGCTGTCTGAACTGCACGCCCTTTCGCAGTCTCGGGTCAATGCGAGAGGCTCCTCGATTATTGAGTTTTACGCAGACGCGGTGACGGTACTCTACCTTTTCGTTGCAGCAATCCAAATTTGAATGACAGGCGTTTTCTCCGTTTGCATGATTTGCTCATACGTAACTCAGTTCAGGACCATCTACGGCCCTCGTTTTCTTTTCTTGGCTCCTCCGAATGAATTTGGAGTGGCGAAGTTCGTCTCCACTACAATCCGGCCTACAAAAATACCCTTCAAGTGAGATGGGACTCCGCTCTTGCGGCAATAATCCTAATCCTTCTCCCTAGGGTGCAGCGCCACACGCTGCTGCCCGTTCTATCAGTTGATAGTTTGGTCTCTGGACAAGACCGCTTTCACCTCACGCCCTTATATCGGCCTGGGCGGCTTGAGAGCTCCCGGCAATCGAAAGAATGATTAGTGGGAATGCAGGGGAGTTCCCGGGACGACTTTTTTTTTCTCAAAAGGAAGTCGTGGGGGGTGTGTGCGCTCCTTTACCAACTGACAGGGAGTGCTATGACTACCGGGAGTGCGCCGAGTTCTTTTCCGATTTTCTCTCGTACGAGGAGCTTGAGCCGCCTAATCAATACCCGCCCGTCCTTCCCGCTCCCACCTCTGTGATAAGCTGGCGCAAAGGAGACAGTTTTGACTATGCGGTTCTCCTCTGCTCGGTGCTTATCGGGCAGGGCTACGAGGCGTATTGCGTCTCCGGCTGCGCACCCGTTTATATCACGAAGATCAATCAGGTGCACCTTCAACGCTGATGGCTCTGGGGCTGTATGAACACCCTCTTTCATCCCATCGCTTGACTCACTGTTGCCAAAGGCCCGCCTGCTCTGCGATTGTCGCGAACGCAGCAACTCGGAACTCACTGCTGAGTTTTTCACCCGTAGAGATGTACCCGTATGTCTCTACTAAGCGAGTGAAGGGCAGCAACCCACACCGCACTTACCCGTTATAGGTGAGATAGGTGGTGTAGATCTCCTGAGTGTGTCAACTGCCGTCAAAGACAGTCCCTGTTGTGGACTATTTAGGGCGGAGACTGAGATTTGGATCTGGGAGGTTTTCAAGAGTAGCCCGCGTTCGCACCAGTCAGTAACCACTCCGTCTATGTCCTGGGAAGACTTCTGTCTTTGAAAGCCGTCCAGAAAGCATACGAGAGTGCTACCTTTCCGCAGACAAGCGAGCTGCCGCCATTTGTTCGGCATCAAATGGAAGATGAAGCCCGGAAGAAGGAGAAAACGAAAGCCGCGGCAAACCTACGCGGCACAGGCGTCGACGGCTCTTCGGAGGACGACAGTGCTGCCGAGGAGGACCGTGTCATTCTCAGGGATGTACGTGAGGCCACTCCGCTCTCGACATTGCTGAAGATCCGGGAATACGCGTGCACTCACACAGGCTTCACATATGTACCCGCTAGAGGCCGCCCTAGCAGATTTAGCTGTCTCCAAGGCAGGTAAGATGTAAGTAGGTCACGAACCCATGTGTCTTGCTTCCTGGCACTTGTGTTACTCCCGCGCTTCTCTGAAGAATTTCCCAGCTGGTTAATACCGTAGCCCGGCTCGTGTATGGTGTGACACAAAACCAGGGAAGTGACATCTCGCGTGAGCTTCCGCTTCACCGAGCTTGGGTGGGCCCGGACAAACATACCGCGAGGAAGAAGGGCTATGACCTGCCATGTAACAGTGACAAGCGGGCTTCGTATCCAGACTAAAACACGGTGTTGCTGCCAGGCTGTTTGACAGGATGACGACGAAATCCTCGAGTTTATAGTTCCAAAGCGGCTAGCTCCCGAGTCAATCTTCTTAAAGATGCTTCAAGAGCAAAAGGAAGAAGAGGAAGCTGCAATCAAGGTACGTGCCATGCCCGAAGACGATAGGCAAACGCCTTACCCAAGTGCTATCAAGATCACTTCCCCAGCTATCTCGCATCATGGAGCGCCCTTACCACAGTCATTCTTCCGTATGGTGTCTAGCGCGGTCCGGAAGTCCGGGGAAGGAAGCGCAGCCAGCTGAGTGCGGAACAACAGCCTGGAATCTTGTCATAAGGCAGCGAGTGATACGCGGACGAGCTCTACCACTCAGCCAGACAATACGGAGCACGTACGGATCGGCCGAAACACACTGAAAGACTCGCCGAGAAGTAACAGGAGAGAGACAAACAGACTCCTCTGACGTATATATCTGCCCTGCTTCCCAATTTCAGGCTGAGAACGAGCAGATTTTTGTAGAGAACGGCGACATAGTCGACACCGATGACCCTTATGAAGGCGAGCGAATTCATTGCTGGGTATTGATCAAAAAGGGCAAACGAGGAGTACAGGAAGATGTTTTCATTGAGCCGACGACAGGTAACGGGATCGTCGGAAGTTCCTTCGGAGCTGTCTCGAGTTCGGCCTGGTCAAGCTCCCCTTCCTAGATGTCATCTGTAGATTCGAGAACTTTTCCAAAGTGATGCCTTTCCCGCTCTTGCCTCACAGTGCAGTTTCTTCCGAAAGCACTGGCACTCCGCTGATCGGAACTTCGTTCTTACTGGCCACACTAACTCCGAAATCTGCATGTGCCCCCGGACCCTGACTCAGCCCTCCTTGTTCCAGTGGGGGAATTGAAGTGAATGTGTAGCGAGGAGAAGGGAAGTCTTTCCCCTAGCTACACAGTCACTTCAATTGTTACAGTGCTGAGATACAAAGGCATTGTAGTTGAGAAGGCACAGATATCAAAACAATCCGACACTCGTTCGCATACTTGGACCTCGGCCGTGGACTCTTTCCACGTGTTTTGACGTAGAGATGTCTCCGCAGCTAAGTTTGCCCTGCTACAATACGCTTGCCTAGAAGGGTCCTCTGTGATGTTAGTCCAGCTGCATGGAGCGACAAACGTGCAGAAGATGAAAACTGGTAATCACATTGATGTGGGCTACCGAAACTGTGGTATCGTGTCTCTAGAATGGCTTCACCAGCGTTGTTCAAAGCAGCATCATCTGTGACAAGGTGTACAATCTCGATCCTTGGCTTGTAGGTCGGGTGTACTCCCTGCCAGAGGCACCATATGTAGCGGTGCACTTCGTGTGGAATCACGAAAACTTCTGGGTAAGTGAGGCGAAGGTCCAGAGTGATCTGACACAACATAGAACTTCGGCCTGAACGCACAGTGCCGCGCAAAACTGCTCGGAGCGACACGCGGCCAAAGCTTGCACCCCACAGCAGTCGTTATGTTGGTAGCCCGGTTTTGTGGAAAACGTGAAGTGTTGCCAGAGGCTTTTGCCAGCACCCGAGTCATCCGTCGTGAATTCGCGCTCAAAAATATGGATATCGGGACCCCGGCACTTCTTCAGAACTCCGACTTCATTACCCAGTGTCTCTTTACGCTCCGCGGTCTGCCGCTTGGGAGGTTTGGGCCGTTTAGATGGCTGCCTAGCTGCGTGCTGCTCACAGCTGCAGAGCGCAGTCAGAATATTTTGAGGAGCGGATACCGTGCTGGCGAAAGAGGGGGCCTCAAGAACGCAGCACTGAGTGAATATCAATGTCCCTGAACCGCATAGGGCCAGTGTCTCGTTGTTTGCCTTCGCCGTTACAGGTGAATATGCAGATGCGGTCGCCGGTGCGACAGCTCCAGTGGGACCTGTACAATACTCGATTCTTCGAGTACATCCTCCTAAAGAAATCAGGAGTAAGGAGAAAGAAGTATAGGGACTACGGTGTGAGCGATCAGATCCGCACGGGGCACTGATGGAGCTGCATTTAGCCCCTACGCTCCAAACTGAAATGAGGCCACGTTAGGGTATCTGACGCATTTATGTCTCTCTGATTGCTCGTGAGAGGTAAGAAGTATAATGCCATCTCAGCCATCAGCCTCCAGCAACCCTCGAAAAAGGGTACGAACTACTTAAAGGCGTCACTTCTGCGTTTGCACGGCTCTGTTGGCTGCGGCAGGCCACTGCCTCTTTTTGCTTAACTGATGTCACATTGTTCTATTCAAGATCCGCTATTGCTAGCCTTTCGTTTCTCGGATGTACCAGGGAAAGCGCGCAGATGCGGGTGCCCAGGGTCACCTCCTCCCACATGATTCCCGAGTCCGCTTTATTCACCGATGTGCTATAACGCCTAGCTGCGTGGGATTTGAATGTTCAGCCTACAGAAGAAGAGGAGCCATCTGAAATGCAGTTCTCTATTGCTGACCAAACCTTGAGAAACAAGCCTCCGGTGAGGAAAGGCGAAGTGGCTTCTTTTGTACACACTGTCCGCCGGGATAGTGCTCCTGTGCTTCCTGGGCCAATGCGTTAGAAGCCCGGCAAACCAGCTCACTTGTGACAATCCTTCGAAATGTCGTGGTTCTGAATGTCACGCCTCGCGCAGAGGCCTGTAGGGCGCTCACCGTTACTGCAAGCCGCCGGTTTTACTGTAACAGACCGCGCAGGCCTCGTGTGAGAGCGCCTGGCAAGCCATTGAAACTGCGCGTCACCTTACAGGTACTTCAAGCGCCACTTAGTTGGGCAGATCGATTTGAGCTTACACGCGATGACATCATCAAGCGGTATTACGGGCTGAGCAAGACGACGTTCTACAAGAAGTGCAAGGTGGAGTGTTTCGCCCTGTACTCTCAGGTCAGTCGCTGTGCAAGCCGGTGTGACGTCTCTGGTTCCTGTCATGCATGGAGTGCTCTGCGGGCACAGTCATAGCTAGGGCACAACATCCGGGAAGACCCGGTTCACAGACTCGTACTTTGGACAGCGCCTTGTATTCCGGTTCTCTGGTTGCCGGGGGCGTGACAGATAGAAAATATGGCTGGGTCCGGTCGACCACCCGGCAGAGCGTGTCCCGTCAGCTGCAACACTACTTCAGAAGACCGTCGCTCTGATTTTCATTCGTACTGCTCCGATGTCTACAATGGAGCAGCACAAACCGTCATAGACTTCTAAGGAACAGGGACTTCGTTCGACGTTCGAAACACCCAAACAGTTACATGGACCCCGAAGGAAGAACTTGCTGAGGTGCCAGCTCCCGGACACCTCAGTCGGGCAGCTGCTCTTCTGCTCTCACACTTGTGATGGTGTGCAGCCGGACGGCCTCGTGAAACGGGTGACACTATTTAAAGACTGTCAGAGGACCTTAATTTACCAGATTTGGGAAACGTTCAAGCAACGAAGGTCTGAACGCCGCGTAGCCTTTTTCTCACTCGGCACCCCGGACAAGCATGCGCACAAGATTCCTCGATACCTCCGTCCGAAAGCTCAGACGCAGCTGTTGCCGGCTGTTCTTTGTAGAGAAACCGTCGCTCTCAGCTAGTGTGTATTCGCTTCCTGACAGAGAGCAACGGCCGTACTACGTAGGACAACGCGAGGACGGTGGGGTGACAGGAAACAGCGACAGTTTCACTTTCATTGTAGATGAGGCTTCGGCCGCTGGCGCCGACAGTCCCAGCACCCCGTTGGGTGCTCGTCTTCTGCGTGGGTGCCAGAGACTGCATGGTCGAGCGTATAAGATACCCAGACGAGAGAAAGGTCATCGAAAGATACTTGCCTGGAACCCCTAGCAGCCTGAAGGAGGTGATCGAAGTAAGCAAATGGACGCGATCCCGGTCACCGCCACCTAGAACTACACCCTGTCATGCTCGATGATTCGAGAATGCATACGCCTCATATTCCCTTCTATAGAACTGAAGAAACTTGCAGTCAGCACACGTAGGATGCCCTTTGCTATGTGCCGCGTTCTCGGCAAAGGAGAGCACAATCGTCGTCTGCAGTTTGAGAACAGTGAGAGCATGTATTTTCAAGCCCTATATTTCGATCCACACACCACCGCTCTCTAGCGGGTCTAGGTCAGCTCGCACTGGCGACAGTGACGAGCACTTCTCGCGTGTACACGCGGAAGCTGCGAAGAAAGGACGCCCTGCATTGCACTAAGGAGCTACGTAGGTACAGTAGGGGGATTAGCGCCCTACTGTGACTCGCGTCATTCTACAGTCTAAGATCACGGATCACCTCAGCGCTCAATGAGGGGGACGGGGGAGTGCACCGTCACCTCCGCCTGACGCAGCTGTCATGTGTCCTACGTGATACTTTAGAGCAGCGGCCAACGACACTTGTGCTAGCCTCATTGGGAACTGAAGTTCTGTTTCGTGCATTTTTAGGTGGAAGCAATCAAGCGGGAGCTTCTGTTCTATAAGTCCAGGTGAGCTGTAGCCTGATTCCTGAAGACCCAGATCCACGTCTCGTAAGAAAGCTACATCACCGCAGCGGTACGCATACTGAGTCACCGCTGTAACCCCATGGAGACGTAATCAGACCCGGGGTCAGCTCCGCAGCGCAAAGGTATAGCCTTCGTTTTTTTGTTGCAAAGGCAACAAACGCTATATGCCTGCGAGCTGACTCAGGAAAGTCCCTTACCAGTTGGCAATGGATTGTAGGCCGCATGATCCAAGATCAGCAGGGGCAAAGCAAAGCTGCCTTCTCTGCACAACATCCCTGTCACCCTGCTCCACTCTGCATGGACATGTATCCCCAAGTAACTGATGTGGCTGTGTGGCGCAGGTTAGATGGTCTCGTTCGCCACGTGGAGGTAAGTCTGTTTATAGCAGTTTTATCCGAGCTTATCCGAGTCGCGACAGTTCCGCTGTTCACGGCCAGAAGCGAGCGGACGTGCCAGGCCTTCAGTTCTGAACTGAAATCACCTCTGCCTAAGCGACCATTTCACCCGGCTTAACACCAACCTGCAAGACGCACTGAACGAGCTGAAGAAACGGAAACCAAATGGTGAATTCTCGGATGGGCGCATGAGCCCTGATAGTTCTGGATTCGTGCGTGGCTTACATAAAAGACGGGGCGCACCCCTTCTTGGCTAGCACATGTGAATTTCTTGTTGAGAATAACCGGGCTGTGTCTCTTTCCGTGCACGAGTGAGATCTGAAACTATACCATCTTTATTTCAAAGCAGCACTCGCTGACTGGGTATCCCTTCTCCACAGGGTGACCGGCTCTCAGCCCGTGTCATTCTACGATGAGGACTCGTCAGCGAATGTTCTCTCTCAGATTCGTCGGTTGTGCAGGTGATTGGTGTGAAAATGTTCGAAGAGTTTGAAGGCCGCGAGGATCGGCGTATTTATCAGTCCATCACACTAGGTGACGACCTCGACTCGGCACGAGAGAAAATACGGGTTAGCGTTCGATGACAGACCCACTTCTTTTGGCAGAAGCCTTCATGAAGCATCCGCAGAGGAAGCCATATCGAAAGTGTATGGCGCGATCAGCGCGGACGCGCAAAACGTGTGCTCCGCAGCGTGTTCGATCTAGGGAGTGGCGAAAGAAGTTGAGATCCGGTAGCGGCGTTTCTGAATAGAGAGAAAACCGAGCGGATCGAAGGGCCGAAGTTTGCTGGTGTGCTCGGCTCAGGAGTGAAATCTTCGACAGAGGAACCATGTGTTCTCTACTGCTCGACGTGTTCCAGACCTTTAATATTCTGTTCGTCTGGGCCTGCAGATGGTAACTGGCCTTATGCCGATTGTTCGTGTGTCCGAAAAGTTCTCTCGGGATCCAACGGTGAGAACCAGACGGAAAAGGTGCACTGGAAAAACGGCTTTTAGCACCTTTCTCTGCCGTTCCTGACATATACATCTGTGCGGCAGAGACCTATTGTAGAGAGAGTGAAGCAAGCACTGCTGCACTTCAAGGGTCCAGTCTGCAACGCATTAACGCCGCCACGAAACTGCTTGATAGATAGTAGGAACCGGCCCTGTCTCGGGAGCACTATCGATGTGGTGTCAGCGCGCTTGGTAGATTCGTTTTGATGTCTGATTCCAATGCCCATCATGAGAGACACGGGGTATGCACGCTGTATGACGTTCCTGCAGAAGGACGCCAGTGAAGATGAAAGTAAAATAGTTTACTACCTGCCGGAGGAGAAAGTCCGTATCAGCTACCACCATGCGGAAGGCTCCATTATAGAGCCAGTTCTGATGCTCAAACGCGTAAGTTTATCCATCTGATGCGGAGGCTCGACTCTTCGGTTGGGCCGACAAAAGCGAGGGGTTCAGTCTCGTGCCATGCGGTTGTAGCTCCAGGACTTCATTGCTCCCTGCTGACTCTTGCACCGCATCGATATTCTCTCTTGTACCCTCACAGAAGCAGGCCACACTGGAAGTTGACGAAGAATACATGGCATTCGTCAAGACCTTTCAGAGAGATGTTCCTGACGAAAAGCAGGTACGAGACTAAAACAGTACCTGCAGGAAGGCACCGCGAGTGTTTCGTTCCTCTATAGCTGCAGCGCGAGAGAGATCGAACTTGCGGCGAGGTGGAAAATGTCCGCGAAGTCAGAACGAGCTGCCTGTCCGAACTACAAGGCCGGTGACACGCGGACCGGACTCATCCACGGCTACCCCGTTGGCGCAAGAGTTGGAAGGATCTCTGGCGCCCTTGTTCGGGAGCCGGAGATCCTTTCAACTCTTGTTCAACAGTCAGCCACCAGTAGAGACCGGAGATTGGGCGCCATCAGAGTACCCCTCTTTAGCAGGATGCGTCATGACTGAGTCCTCGGAGAGACTTGGTATCGTGGTAAAACTGTCGCCAAGGAGCCAAGCGTACACGGCTGTGAGGAGACGCTATGGAGACCTTGTGGCAACAAGTTCTCCACTGTCCTGAAGCGCCGTTGATGTGTACAGCTCCATCGATACTTAATGCGCCAGAAGGAGATAGTGATGCGGTTCCGGAACTTCGTCGTCGACCAAGCGTATCAAATTCATGTGGTGAGTCCCCGTCAGTTGTAATAGCCAGAATCTCCTTGCCTTTGTGCGCCAGCATCGCATTCGTAGCCGGTAATGTTCGCACGTCCGGGAAATGTGAAACCTCAGTGTGGGAAACAGATCACTAGGGACCTCGTCTGCGACATGCCATGGTGCGCCAATCTATGGTCACCTCACAGCTTGCCGATACGCAGAAAAGTGCTTGTGTCGCATGCACTACAATGTGCTCTGCTCTAAAAATGTGCACACCATGCAGGGATGTACCGTGTGATTCCGTCTGGAAACCGAAGCACATTAGAAGAAACTTAAGGCTGCTGGAGATTTGTTTGCTGCCCGTACAGTGGAGAGGCCAGCAAGAAGCAGCGATCACAGCTGCGCGTGAACTGGAAGAAAGACACTTGCTTGGTCTGCGAGACAGTGCCGCGGCAGCGTCTCGTCCTCTGTCTGCCAACAGCAACGGGGCACAAGGTGGAGAAAAGGAGGGCGGCGACTCTGGAGCACAGCCAGGAAGCGAGGGCGCTAAACCGGAAGAGACAGCGGCTGCTCCTGTCCACACAAAGCACACCCTGCAGCCAACAGTGTACGACGCCGCTCGGGAACTCCTTAAAAACCACGTGGAAGAGAAGGAGGCCCAGGAAGCACAACAAAAACAGAAGGAAAGTGAGGAGGTAGGTTTCCAGAACATCGAAGAGCAGCTGACTACGCGAGTGCACTAACGCTTTCAAGCTAATTGTGCAAAGATCCGGTGAAGAAAACGACAGATGCCGGGAGCGCCGTCAGGACATCCAGTCCGGAGTTTTCGGAGGAGTTATGAATAAGACCAGAGCCTGGAAAGCCTCGCCGGTCTCTTCGTACGTGTTGTCGGCTTCGTACAGAAGACAGACCTTCGCATGCGTATGCAAAGAAAGATCGAGGGGTTCCGGGTGGCTCAGGCACTGATACCAGCGCACTTCGGCTGGCTTGAAGCTGTCACTTAGCCTAGTAGGACTCCGAGAGCGCTAGTACTCGCCTACTGGCATTCTCCCCCTCGCGGAGACAGAGCCGCGCCTTACAAGCCGAAACACATTCTCTGGGGGGGGGGAGGGGGGCAATGACGGTCAACAAAGGAAATAGCTTGAAGTTCTCAACCCTGTAGAGGAGGCAGCTCGTACAAGATGTACTTTTGTAGACGAAGAGCCTTCCAAAGAGAGATGTTGTCACGCAACACGTGGAAGTTCTCATGTGCCTAGCGGCAGATCACCGGCGCCGTTGGTCACCGATCAAATATCTGTTTCTCAGATTGACATCCTGGCCCCGTATTTCGTCGAATTCAGAGGTACGCCTGAGCTCACAAAACGATGGAGTAGAAAAGGCAGCGTACTTTGCATGTCGGTCTGTGGTAAAACTTGGTTCACCATGGGGGTCGTCGTCAACGGGTAAAAGAGCCATGCCGCCCGCCTGGTCACCGGTGCGGGTAGGGGCGAAGTTACCGCAGTACGTTGGTCGCTCGTATGGCTCTTCATCATTGCTTTTCGACCGGCGTTCTCTCCACTGTTTTGACGACTCCTGTGCGAGAGTCAAACGCCATCTACGCTGGAACAACCCGTAGGGCATGAAGGCTCATCCGTTTGTCGAAGACAAGCTGTATCAGTACGGGGGATTCTTCGTAGGTTCTTCCCTGGCTTTAGCGCTAAACTGTGTCTGTTGAGTTTGGGACTTATATCCGTAGGCCGAGCACTTGACGCAGCTACGGCGGAGCTCATCGCCAAGCGGTGCAAGAACGACATGAGGGTGAGCTTTCTTTGTCAATAGCTGTGACGTATAGCAGCCGTACCCCCTCTTTGAAGTACGTGGAGGTTCTCAGTCACTTGATACCGCAAGCTCCCGCCGTGTCCGCGCTTCAGCTCTTCCTATCCGCGTCCTGATGCATTGCTAAAAGACAGCGTGTATTGATCGGGGACTCCTGAACGATAAGAAAGATATCTTGCCATTCCATGCTGCTCTCGGTGTGATATTTCCTGGGTCACAACGGCTGGTCCATATTCGTCCGCCATTCTTCCTATCTCCCTAACTCCACGACCGGCACAGAGAGTTTACGATCACAACGAAGTCGTGGCTTCTCTCCATCACGGGTGTCTGTTCTTTTTCCTCGCAAAACCAGGAAAGAAGAACTTTTCGGCTTGAGAGAGAACTACCGTACGCAGCGGTCTTTCTCTTCGAATTGATCGCTCTATGTTTCACAAAGCCGTAAGACGTCGTGCGTCCATGTTGCGTCAGAAACGAATGCTTCACCGGGCCGCCGTGATCCAGCAACGGCTTCAAGAACAGCAGGAGAAGCTCAAGCGGCTTAAGGTTAGATAGGGACTGTGGGTGCCTTGGGCTTTTGAAATCTTGCGCTGAAACAGCTCTGTGGGAACTAGAGAACGCACTAGCTGACATAAAAAGTTGAAATCTTGGGCTGAAACAGCTCTGTGGGAACTAAAGAACGCACTAGCTGACATAAAAAGTTGAAATTGCGAAGGATGGAAAGAAGAGACACCCTGGCTCGTACCGGGAGAGTTCCCACGCGGCAACTGCGAACTTCTGCTTGCCGCAGTGAATGGTGCAGATGAGCAAACCACCTCACGGCATATGTTCGCCCTGTTTGAATACGGCCCTGGTGTTTCCTTTCTCGGATAAATGACAACTGATCGACCTGCGGACGTCCGCCGTTACTATCTCGTTTACCCCACGTATCAGGAAGCCCAGCAGCGCCGTATGAAAGAAAATAATCACGACACAGGATTCATCAACAAAGAAGAAGAGGAAGGAATGAGCATCGAGGAACAGCAGAGCGAAATCGTTTTCAAGATCCGCATTTTGGAGCAACGTCTCCACCGGCACGAGGTGCAGGTAAAGCCTCTTACTTACCATGTTTCTCTCCTAGAAGCGGCGCCCGACGCATAGAAACCCTTATCCGATTGTAACCCTTCAGGATGCCCTGCCTCCATTCGAAGACTTTGTCATTCCACCTTCACGGCACTCCGACATTCTACTAACTGGCTCTCGGTGGTCTAGCTTGCTGTAAAAACATAGCTCACTCAAGTGACTGTAGTTGCATCCTTCCTATTGCCGGACCCATACACGGAGGGGTTCTTCTATGTCGACGTCAGCCCTAAGGCTACAGATGTGCTACCGGAGAATGGATGAGAAGATATGGGGTAGTGTAACCCCTTCTGGTAACAAGAGGCATCACCACGAACAACTTTTTCGCTAAAGCCGGCCGGCTACAAGGAGTCCATGGCTTCTTCGCATGTTGGGTATTTGGCAGAAGTCATGGCTGCAGCTCTGCCGGTTCGTTACAACTGCGTGGATATGTGCTGGTTTGTGCAGGCTATGACGAGACTGAATGAGCTCGAGCGTCTGTTGTTAACGGACAGCCGTCTGGCCCCGATGTGGACCAAGGAAGCTTTCGGCTGAGAAAAAGACTAGCTGTCTCTGCTGGTTGTTCGACAAAAGTTTTTTCATTTGGATCCACATTATCATACTCTTCAGTTACCGGTCCTGCTGGATCCCGACCTTTGAATGGTGAAGCTCCATCATCTCGTTGTCATCTGCAGAAAGTCAGAACCGGATGCGAGATTACGGCTCAAGCGAATAACACTTCTCCGCATTAGCTACCAAATAACTAAACCGCTATCCACCTTACAGCTGTCTGACACTGAAATGCCTCGCTGGGGGCTTCCTTGCCGATTCACAATCTATGAAGGATCACTTCATTCTCACAAGTGGTAGCTGCGGCCTAATCACGAAACAACAGTTAGACTTGGTCACCGCTGACCGACAGGTTGTTCCGAGCAGCCTGAAGGAACCATGTCACTCCAACCTCTTCACTTTCTCACCACTTATTCTCTCTGCGGTTCTCCCCTTTACTCTTCACCGAACTTTTTCGAGTCGAATGAATGAGAACCTGCCTGTGTACGCAGAAAGGATTTGTCTGGGTAAGCGCTGCCTCTCATCGTTTTCTCGTGTTCTTCACGTTACAACATTCAGTCATCCTATCTAATCGGGCGTGTCTACAGGATCTACCTACTGGTGAGCTCAGCTGCTTCTTTCTTGGAGTGTTAAACGTATCACAACTTGTGAGATTCCCCTAGGACAGGTTACTACTTCCCGGATGAAAAAGAAAATGGGTCCGTCCGAACAGTTCGTCTTCTCGTAGACGCGTTTGGTCTAGAGCATCCGCAAAGGCATGTTACAAAAATAGGCAGCATCATACCTCAACAATCAAAAGTTTTGTCGCTTTTCCGATCCATCACAAATAACACCGCAGGAGCGGACCCTAAACCCTCCCCATTCACGGGCTTGTTTGTTTTCGAGGGAGAGCCAACCAAAAAGCTACGGCAGCATGGATTTCTTGAAAAGCCCAACCTCACTACAGCCTACCACCTTGAACAATGATGCTATCCGATAGGAAAACAGTCCTATCTGGAAAAAAAAATTCACGTCAAATGGCTATGCTATTCTCCCCTCAAGGTTCATTTCACCTGAAAGAGAGCAAAAAAAAAAATGAAGTCCTTTTTTTTTTTCGTACAAATCGGACAGACAGCCGTCTTGTCCCATGTGCATCAGAGAAGCTTTCGCTGCTGAGACAAAAGGCACCTGTCTGGTATTATCAGGCTGGTTTCTCAGTTTCGGTCGAACTGGCGTGACTAGAGTCAATCCTATCTTCCTAGTCGTTTGTTTTCTTTTCTCACCTTTCTACACTCTATCTACTCACTCAGCTTACAGTTCCGGCTACCACGGAGACACGAAGACGTAGAAGGGGAAAGCGGGGACAAGGACAGACCTAACACGGTCAAGACCAGAAAAATCCCATTGGCCGTTATTTTAGCTGTGATCTTGTCTTTCCCCGACACAGAACAAAAAAAGAAGAGGCGTCATTCTCTTCTCTCCCTCAAAGACAAATAGCAGCCAATCAATCTTCTGTCTTCCCAGCTAACGAGCTTCCTTCATTCATACATGTAAGACATCATCTTTCTCCACCGGTAACGAACCTTGCCTCCTCATTTTTCTGAAACAACCTAAATTGTTTGGTGACAGAAGACGACTGTGCCCTCTCTTTGGGCGATCTCATCCAAAAAAAAAAGCAAGAATACGCGGTACCACTGTTATCGTGAGGACATAGTACACCGATACACACATATTAAAACGAATAGAACCAGCTCAGATAAAGTTCTCCTAAAGACGAAAGTGATGGATGCTACCAATCTACCTCACTTATGAACGCTGTTTACGCCTGATATGGAGAGAAAAAAATTTCGGTTCTTTTTCTCTTAAGGACTTTGATCACCCCTGTACGCTGGGACTGTCTTCGTACACAGCATAACGAATGTTCATGGTTCTTCTCTTTCTTCATCTACTCTATCTGTCCTGTCCACTCATCGCTTCACCCTCTCGATCTTAGTTTCATCGCTACCCCAATCGGATTCAATGGTTAGCGTAGCAGACTCATAACGACTCAGCCAATCAAAGACTTCTTTTGCTTCCTATCTTTCTCGTTGAAATGATGAATAACTTCTCTTTCTCTCTTCTTTTCTCCATCCGGATAGAGACTTGCTGGGGAACCACGCATACGTACTCACTCAAGGAATTCACCAGTAAAAAGACACTCAAACAAAAGGACACCTGCCTTCTCACTGACATCCCCCCACCCCCGCCCCCTTACGCCTTACTCAACCATCACGTCGACAAGACAAAAAAGTGATAGGAGAAAGGCGAAAGAGAATGAATGAACGGACAAAAAAACAAAGGATGGACACCAGCGAGGGAGTGAGTGAAATGATCAGTGCAACTGGACAATCGAGACGAAGGGCGTTTTGGCGAGCAATCTGGATCGCCCCTTTCTTTATCTTCGGTTTTGGTCTCACGTTGTCATCGCCGGTGCCTCGGGTGATTTCTGACGAGGCACCGGCAGACTTCATCGACAAACTCGGTAATCATGTACACGAAAGAATTAAGAAAACAGAAACAGCTAACTTGCTGTCTACAAGGTTCTTTTTTCTTATGGGTCACAGACTTGAGAAAGGAAGCTCAGTCAGCTTCCCTGGTCCCACAGCAAAACGGCAAAAGAGCCTCTATCCGACTCCTGAACATAAAAGAACCCTTCGTCATTTTCTTCATTGTTATCTTCATCATAAAAAACGGGAAGTACCTCGCCATTCCCTGGCCCGTTGAGAATCTCTTTGGTGTATCATTATCTTCATGACAATGAATATCCATTTCTTCTCTCCTCTTCTCTCTCTATCTATCTATTTCTCAATCACCTACCTACCTATCTACCTCTCTTTTATTCATTGTGAGAACCTAAAATCTCATGCCAGAGACACGAAGTCTCTGGAAGAGCAGACAGATAAAGAAGAGGAAGAAAAAGAAGAAGCTGAAAGACTATGTGCTCATTCCTCTATTCAAATGGAAGTCTACCTATTAGAGCACCGAAAAAAAAGAAAAAATAGGCTGAACGTCTTAAATTCAAATATGCCGGCTTCGGCGGGGGTGTGGAATAGCTAGCTATCCACCTACGTGCCGAGAAGAAAACGGAAAAATTCGCTAAGAAACACAGAATCGATCGGAACGTCGTTCTCTCACTTTGAAAACAGAAGAAGAAAAAGTGAGAGAAAGAAAAAAAGGACTTCACCAGCACTAGAGACAGTCCGGTCGATCGATATACGAGAGCTTGTTTTGTCGGTGCTCCCCATAGAGTAACAAATCCCCAGGTGTACATACACCTGTTTCCTCTTGTCTCCTTCATTCGCTCCTTTCCTTCCCTTGTTCTCCTCCCTTCGCACCCAGCCTTTTTCTATCTCCTATCTACCTGTCTTCTATCTATATATCTATCCATATCTCTCTTCTATTTGAATCTACAAGTCCATTCTTCCCCTTCTCCTGGATCACCCAGTCTACTTGGATCTCTTCATGACAACGACGGAGCCTTTTCATTCAGCTCTCCGCCCCGTCAATCAGACATACGTCAAAGGAAAATCAAGCAAAGCTACCGCCAGGAGAGCCTGCACAACAAGAGGATCGATCAAAACAACAGCTTTGAAAAGATAGCCCGGGCGGAACTCTATGTTTGTATTTGTCGGCCTAAGAAGAGAGAGAGACAGTTCATTGTATAACTAGATATCAAACTTAAAGCTGTGTATACAGACATGTCCTAGTAGAAGACTGAGACAGAACATAAGCGCTGATAGTTCCAACGCTTAGACACAAGATGAAGTTGCAAGAAAGGGCGCCAAGTAAAGAAGGTCAGCTTTAAGAAAAGAGAGAAAACCAAGAGAAGAGTCATGATAGGAAGAGTGTCGAGTATAATGGAGGTGTGTGAGTAAAAGAACCGATAGAGGAGAGGACGCTTTGCCTGACTAGGATAAAGAGATGAAGGTGAGATATGTCTGGTCGGCCCAAGTGCCTCTCTGACAGTGTATGTAGGAAGGTGTTTGCAAGCTCAGGTCTTTCCTAGCTTGTGTAGACGAGTGGATCACACTGGGCAAATGGACAAGATGATAGAACTTATCTAGAGGGAGTATATTAACAAACCTACGAACACATATTTATCTATCTATATTTGCTGCTGCATGTGAAGACATCAGGAAGGAGAGAAGAGAAAAGAGAGAAGGCTCACCTTGTCACTTCGAAGATTTCTTCCATTGACCGAGAGAGGATGGCGTCTTTCAGGAAGATAATCTAAGAGCTTATTACCTGTCTCTACACACCAGAGCTTACACGTTCCGTCGGAGCCAGCTGTAACGAAAACTCTCCCGTCTTCGCTGAAAGCACAATCCCACACCCATCTGAAGAGAAGACAAAAAAGACGAGACAAGACAAAAACAATCTCCCTCATTTTATCTGAGATGGCTACGTGCAAGCTATCAAAAGAATCGCGCCACTGGCACTTATCTAGATGTGCTGTGCATTCCAGGTGTACATACAGCTGGGCCTCCCTCTTCATGCGAGAGAAATAGATATAGACATACACACATACCAGGATGCGACTTGCCACTGACATACAGAGATACAGATATATGTATATCCCCTCGACGTAGCGCACGAGAGCACCTGCATGAAGAAAGAGGAAAAATACTCAGAAGAACTGTTTTGTCTTATGAGAAACCTGGTGAGGCAGGATTATACTTTGAAGGGTAGCGACTGTATATACACCATAGAAACGAAAAAAGCTCGTCGACCAGAATCTAGGCAGGGATATAGCAAGAATAGCAGATGTACCACCAAGACAACTCCCTCTTCCTCTTCACCGTCTATCTGTTCTTTACCTCTATCTGCCTGTTGAGTATCTATCATCTATCTCTTCTCTGTGTACCTCTCTCCATACCTGTCTTGTACGTATTATTCATCTCTCGCCTACGTATCTCTATCTATGTGTCTATATGATGCTATTCTTCTCCAGCTACCCCATTCCTTCAAGTGTTGTCGTGTCTCTCTGTTCTTTGTATGTCTCTAAAGAAGAGAAGAATATGAAGGAAGAGCCGCCTGTTGTTTTTTCCTTACTTCTCATGCCCTAGGAATTCTCTCTCAGGTATCCATTCTCCATCGTCGCCTTCTTTCTTCCAGAGTATACATACACCATCCGATCCTGTAGTCACTAATCTCTCCATCATTGTATAGGTCTTCTTCTCTTTCTCTTCCTCTTCTTCCTCTCCCTTTCTTTCTCCTCTTCTTGAGCAGCGACAACACGCATTCATCCCATCTTCATCTTCACTTTCCTCATCTTTTTTTTTCCATTCGCTTCTTTCTATTGTCTCCCTCTCGCCTCCTTCGCCTTTCTCCTCATCCACGGTCTTCTTCACGCCATCGCCATGTGTTCTTCTTCTTCCGCTACTACTACTACTCCTATTTCTTCTTCTCTCTTCATCATCCTCATGCTCCTCATCCATACCGCTTGTGTTGCTCTCCCATCCCCAGCCGTCATGGTTCTTCTTCTTGCTCTTCCTCCTCATAGTCTCTCCACACTCTAAGGCAGCTCCTTCCTTTGTGACATCTCTCTCTTTCCCACCCCCCCCACCTTCTTCTTCTCCTCTCTGTCTCCTACTCATTCCTTCTCCCTTCTCCTGTTCACCGAGACAAGAGCAGAGAGACGCCGCTGTTCTCCTGGGGGAACCCCCCTCCCTACGATGAAGACTACAAGAAGAAGGACAAGCTCGATCTCTCTCAAGAATGGAGCTCGCGGTTGTCATCTTGGTACAGAAACAAGAAGAAAAACAAGATGACGAAGAAGAAGAAGGTTTATTGTCGAGCATTACCATGTTATGCCATCCACCTGTTTGATAGTGTAACTTTCTCCACTGATGGAGATACTTGGAGCTTTCTAGACGTGGTCTTTCCCACCACGCTTTCTTTCCTTTCTCATATCTTTGCCACCATGCATGACTTTCTGCTTCTTGACACCACCACGGTTTAGCTCCATGAAACTCCTTCCACCACTTGCCTCCTGACTTGACTTGATCGTTCCATGTGGATTTTCTTTCTCTCTCACCCCACAGAGCTTCTTCCTTCTCATCTTCAAGATGCTGCCACCAAACACCTCCGCCTCTCTTATGCCACCACTCCTGTGCATATCTTTGCTGACACCACCATGATCTCGCGTAATCTTCTTGTTTTCGTTGTCCTCCTAGATCTTCTTGTTTGCGGCGAAGTTCAAGATATGACGATGAGGAGGATGAAGAGACAGGGAGGTGGCGCTGTGAATGTCCCCTGGTGGATCTTGTTCTCTTCTGCGAGTCAGGGCTTGACGGGGGTGAAGAGCAAGACGATGAAGAAGGAAGCGAATGAAGAGTCAGGGAGGAAGGAGGAGAAAAAGTTGAAGACGAAGATGAAAGAGCTGGAGAAACAAACAAGCGTTTCTCCTGAAGCGGAAGACGTTTCAATTGAGGGCAATAACGACAGCTTAAGACTGTAGAAAAGAAGACACACAGGGGAAAGATCGAGGGAAAGACCATTCTGACAGGGAGATATGTGAGTAGATAGATAGATAGATAGATTAAAGATAGATAGATAGATAGAAACATAAAGAGACAGATTAAAGATAGAAAGATAGATAGATAGCT
>NW_027154175.1:0-207 GCF_002600585.1 Cystoisospora suis
CCTAACTATTCCCCTTTTTCCGGTCGTGTGTCTCTCTAAACCGGCCGGTCGTCCCGCCTCCCTGGGAGGCGCGGTCTCTGGCCGTTTTCCCAGGACCTCCTAAGGCTAAGTCTGGGTCTTTCTTCCTGTTTTAACGAGTCTTAGGACTCCGATTATGCAAGTTAGGCTTCCCTAGAAGCCTTAATCGTGGAAAGGTGCTACTTCTAA
>NW_027154175.1:480-852 GCF_002600585.1 Cystoisospora suis
AAGATTGCCTTCCCGCCCTAATGCGGGGTTATAAAAACTCCTATTTTGCAATTTAGAGCCTATCGCACCAAAGATCTCGCTCTGAGGTGCTCTACTCATCGAGATCCGCTATTTTCCGTTTTACTATTGGGCCGCTGTCGCCCCTGGCGACTTTGCGCGGCCTTGCACTATTCTACCCTAATTTACGCTAATCTGTATCTCCATAACCCAGAGGGTTACGGGGCTAACTTGGGTACTTCTAGGTACCTCTTCCCTTCCTCTATCTAGCTGTGCTACTTGTAGGCTCCCATTCCCCCTGTGGGCCCCACGGTCACTCATGTAGGATTTCACTATGCATATACACTCAACTCAAACATGGACATGTAAATAGCG
>NW_027154176.1:0-626 GCF_002600585.1 Cystoisospora suis
ACCTCAGATCCCGATCTAGTGTAAACGCTGTCTGGCTCCGTTTGTGTCTTATCATCAGTGGTGCTGAGCGCAAACCCTCCTATTACGCAGAAGGATGAGTGTCTTCTTCGATAACTACCACTTCTTCCAAGCTCCACTGCAATGGCATAAGCCAAGGGAATAAGGGAAATCAATGTTTTTGCAACGGTGAGGAGACATTGCGCACCTACCACTCCTGCAGCTTGATACTGTAGAGTCATAGCACACACACAACATACACGTCAACCCAAATAGCGAGATGGACACAAGCAAGAGACTATCCTGAACGAAACAATTCCTCCTTCTCCTACTAGCTCCTTTCGGCTAGATAGTGGGTTTGTGTCTTGTTCTACCAGCCTTGTTTGCCTTTTCCCCATCCTGCTTGGGTTCATGGTCGCTCTCTCTCCGACTTCTACAGTCAAAATAACCTCAGCCACTGCGCGTTCAAAAAAAAACTTTCTCAACAAGGTACACGACTTGGTTTCTTTGGCAAATCATCCCGATATCTATTCACCCACCGAGACCAACGACCCGTGTACTTTCTTACATACATACTCTCTATACATACTCTTGCGCAGAATCGCGTTTCCCGTGCTATTACACGTACA
>NW_027154176.1:769-1081 GCF_002600585.1 Cystoisospora suis
CTCAACAATCACGAAGGAACCAACAAACGCGCGAGGAGCTCTCTCAAATGAGGAAAAAGCACATCAGAAAAAGACGTACGTGCCACTAGAATCCCAGCGGATCTCTTCAAGAGATCAGCACAGCCAAAAGCAAAAAACCCACGCAAACTCGTGACTTGCTTCATTAACGCACGACTCTTCGCTCCTTTTTTCCTCTCCCAGGTAGGAAAGAAGATGTCTACAATGATCGGTAAATAATAGCTACATACAAACTGAAACAGAAGAACGACGGAACAAACCAACAGACTCTTTCTTTACTGTTCATAGATCGGG
>NW_027154176.1:1305-1958 GCF_002600585.1 Cystoisospora suis
ACATACATACATACATACACACCTTCCTTCCTACATCTGCCGACATACATACATATCCATCATGTACACCAAGAAGGTGAAGACGTTTCAGAGAACTTCTTAACTAACCTGGAGTATGAGGCATCCATTCATACATACATAGCATGCAGGCCACATCAGCTCTTCAGATCCTGACTGCACTCAACCTACATACACACTTGAAGAAGTACACATGCCTCCTCAAGAATAAGCTCTGCTATACCACCTGAGAAAGGAACTAACTGGGTCACGGCTCTCCAATCCAAGATGAACTAGTCCCGATAGGGGCTCTAAGGAGAGACGAAAAGAGATAGTTTGAAGGAACCCATTTTTCTGAAAGAGACCGTTTCGTTTTCTATTCTCCCTAGAAGCTCATAAGCAATCATCCTCTTCCTCTACTGCAGCATCCTGCTGTCCCTTCAATGGGCATGCAATAAGAGGATCTTCGCGGCAGAGAAAACAGACAGACCGGATAGCGAGTTGCTCTACACCTGCAAATCTGTCGAGGGGGTTCTCTTTTCCGGCCTTGAGACACTGTAGCAAAACCATATACACTCGAATATATATGTGGGTATAAAAGCAGAAGAGACTCGACAGACACACAGTCAATATATATACACATGCGTGCGTATATA
>NW_027154176.1:2222-12514 GCF_002600585.1 Cystoisospora suis
TTAACCTATCTATCTATCTTTAGTCTATCTATCTATCTATCTGTAATCTATCCTGTGTTTTTTCTTGACAACTTACACTTGAAGTGCAGCAACCGCACCAGGTTCGTTCCCCCATCTTGGACCGTACACAAGCCGAAGAGCTGCTCTAGCAAATATTGGGCCTTGCGTTGCAGCGACGAGTCCTATAGTCCCTTCTATAAGAAGTAGCAATCGTAGAAGAGGAAGGGACTTGCTCCACACCACAGAACTCTGCGATTTCATGGAAACATCTGGAATGTCTGGTAAGCTTCTTTCTCTTTCTCTGTCGCCCTTTTCATGCCTAGTAGCAGGGAAGGTATGTAATGTACTTGATCTCTCAGCACGACTATAAACAGTTTGTATCTGACGTCTCTTTGCACCTCGAGAAGAAGCACAGAGAGAAGAATCTCCCCTAACTGCACGCGGACTGCCTGCGACCGCTTCCTCATCTCCGTTGAAGGTGCGTGCAAGAAGAGGATGGGGAGCTGCTGTAGGCTGTTGTTGTTCTTCTTCTCGACCACATCTTCGGTTTTCTTTCTTTTCGTGTAAAGGGGGTGTCGTTGTTCGTCTACCACCATTAGGAAGATGACTGAAACAATTTGCTGGATGATGTACCTGTGGATCGACTTGGAGACAATCGAACTGCCGAGCCATAGAACTCTTCCCTCCCTCTTCCCCTCTTGGTTTACGCCACCTTAGTCCATCTTGACGAATGTTTCCTTCCTGACACATTATCAGATCTGAACCTCCACGGTGTACATACACCTCATCATCCTTCCTTACATCGTCCACCCCGGGGTCATCCCCTGTGTGTAGACTGGTACCATCTCCTTCTCGTTTCTCTTTGTCACCCCAGTTCCTTATCAACTCGCGTCTTTCTTCTTCTTGTTTCTTTTGTCTTTCTAACGCTCTTCCTCCATCATACATCAACATAGGTTCTTTCATCCATGTATTCTGACCCTGATCGACTATCTCACGTTCCTGTCTACCGAGACTTGAGACCTTCTCATAGTCACCTCCCTTTTCTTCTTCTTCTTCTTCTCCCTTCAATCGTTCTTCTTCTATAGATTGGATCTTCTTTACCATATCATCCCTCCCCCTGGCCTGCTGCCCCAAGATCATGAGCTTGCACTTCTTCTTTTCCTTCTCTTTCTCCTCCTCGTCCTTTTCAACCGAAGAGAAAGACTGGATATCTCTTTCCATCACCCCTTCCTCTCTCTCTGTCATCTCAAACTGTCGTGCAGAACAGAAGGCATTGAAAGCTTCTTCTTCAATTGGTGCAAAGAGAAGACGACATAGAATCGATGCCGCGGAACTTACAAAGACATACTCTCCAGCAGCTCTCGAATCGAGTAAGCTTAAGAGAAGAAACTTCTCTCCTTCGATAGCAACGAATTTCTGTGCCATCACTCCAAGATTGACACGTAACAATCGTCGATGCTCTTCGGCTAGTAACACTCTTTCGATTCGGGCGACTTCTGTGTGGACTCTTGACGGAAATGCCTTCATATGAGAAAGCCGAGGAAACAACTTTCTTCCTTGTTTCTTTCTTTGTGAGGAGGGGGAAGGATTTGAAAGAGGAAGCGTTCCACGAGAATCGAGGTGGAAGATTCTTCTCTCCGAAGAACTTCTTCTCATTCCTGGGAGGTTCAGAGAAGAAGGAGAATGAAGAGAGAGATAAGAAGAAGAGAAGAAGGAGCGAACCTTTCCATCTCTGGTTGAAGAGGCCTCGTTCCAGAGCGATGAAGAGGAAGAAGACCTGCTCGGAGGTGCAGCATGATGACCGCATGCAAATCGAAAGGAGAAAAGAGAAGCAAGAAGAGAAGAACAACACAGTGACAAGAAAGAAACAAACAATGAGATAAGCTGTCTAAATGAAGACACATAACTCTTCATATCGACCCACTTCTTCTTCTCTCCCCTTCCAGACTCCTTTCTCTTCTCTCCTATTAACAACTCACGATGACCTCTCAAGTCCCCCCAGAGCTTTTCAAATGCCTTCCGATGAAAGTGCCAAATAAACATCACAAAACTTTCCTTCTTCAACGACTTCTCATAAGCGCAGGATTCCTCTTCTTCTTCTTTGTGTCCCTTCATCTCTCCTTCTCTCCTCACACCTTCTCCTGTTGTCTGTCGTCTAAATTCGAAGTCCTTTCTGCCCTGTATGTTTCTGAAGTGCTGACGAAAAGAGAGATTAGGTGAGCCAAAGCCCCCTCTCTCCTTTCCTCTATCTTCTTCTTCTTCTCCTCCTCTGTGGAGATCTCGGGAAGCACGGCCAAGAACAACCATCCATACAAGAGAGTACGTCACCTGGGCCATACCAAAAGCAAGTAAAGGCTGTACACATAAAAGTTTCCCGACTTCTATCACCCAGCTCTCCGAAGAAAAGGCGGCTCTTGTTGCCTCTTGAAAAGGTAACAAGAGAGGAGAGACTGGATGGACACACGAAGAATGCTGTGTATGTACACCGGAGTGAAGCTCTCCCCCTTCTTGCCCTCTACATGATGTAAAGACGGAAGAATCGTCGTCAATCTTAGAGCTGCGAAAGAGTCTCCTGCTACTACTACTACTACGGCAAGGAGAAAAAGAAGAAAAAGATGAAGAGGATGAGGAGGCGAAATCCTGGTCGTTGCATAACGGGTATGAACTGGTTACCGACTTCTCTTCAACTTGTTCATTTCTTTCTCTTCCTTCTCCTTCTCTTCGATCAAGATGTGTCAGTGTCTTCTTCTCTTCTTCCTGGTCAGACGGAAAAAGGAAAAAAGTCTTTAAGAAATGCTGAAGTGTGATGAGAGCAAGAATACACAGTAAACGAGTTGTGACAGATGCTGCCTCGGCCATAGCTCTATACGTCGATGCTCTCTTGTTTGTTCTGTCGATACATCGACTATTCTCCTCCTCCTCTCTTGGTCTGTCTCTTTCTCCAATTCGAAGAGTTTCACTGTCTTTCCTCTGTCTGTTTTCTTTCTCTTCATCTCTCACTGTCTCTCCATAACCTGTCTTGTCTGTCTTGTTGCTTTTCCTATGACAACCTAGAAGGTCTCCGCGTGATACAGAAGCTTCCTCGCTTAGACAAGGATAAACGCCTGCATAAGAGAAGAACTGTTCTCTCCCAGTTGAGACCTCCCTTCGCTCCTCTTTTTCTTCCTCTTCTTTGGAGAAAGACTTTTCCTTGGAAACAAGGTCATAAGACAAAGAAGGGGATTTCTTATGAAGAGCTGGATCACTCAAGGACGATGGAGAGAGAAGAAGAGAGATGAGAAGGGGCTCACATGAGGCTTCTATAAGAGTTGCAAGAATAAAGAGAAGAACAGCTATACGATAACTCCAGAGAAATGCATAGGCTTCAAGTTCTTCATGGGGGGAAGATCCATCAGTTGTTACGGTCTTAGACAGAAGGCCTTCGGATGTTTTGCTTTCACGTTCTGTCTGAAGTGTCGGGTGTACAGACAGCCATATGATGCCGAGGAAAAGAACAAGGATCGAAGAAAAGAGAAATCCAAGATATGAAAGATTCAGACTACTACGGAGATTCTCGTCTCTACTGAAAAGATCACATGATGGAGAAACAAAAGAGCTTCTCGAGCGAGGAGAAAAAGGCGAAGACGATAAGAAAGGTTTCCTATCATAGCAATTAGGTCGTTCTATAGATGGTGGGACATGGCGAAAAGCCCTTAAAGGCAAAGATCTATCCGGCACCTTGCTTTGAGAGAAACATGTGACCTGTTTCTCTTGGTCTTCAGTCGGCTTATATTCAGGAAAGGGAATAGGATTGTGTAATATTTCTTCTTCTTCTTTCTGTGTTTCATGTTGTCTTGTTGCTTCAGTAGAGTCCACCCATCCGTCGAGAGAATCGAACTCCAGCTGTGGATGATGACGAGAATAAGAATGCAGCCGTGCAGGAGAAGAAAGGTATCTTTTCTTGATCAGAGGGCTGTCCAAAGGCTGAAGAATATCTACAGATCTCTTTATCCCACTACGATCTTGTTCTCCTTCTTCCTCTTTCTCTCTACCCCTCCTCACCAGAAACTCTCCTCTTTCCGAACTCGTATCTTCCTTCTTCAATTTCGAGGAAGGAATGCGAAAGGCTGTACGACGAGCAGCCTCACGAAGAACGAAGAGACTCGACGATTGTAGTGTAGGAAGATAGAACAGAGCAATAGCAAGAATCTCAGAGGGAAGACCAAAGCATCTTGACAGAAGGATAGACGAACCTACAGAAAGCAATTTACTTGAAAGCTGGAAAAGAAAAGGAGACAAGGCTAACCCCTGAAGGTGATGGCATGGTGAGACTTCAGGTGTATCTACAGCTGGAGGAACATGAGGAAGAGAATGGGTTTCATCGTGAGTCCTTGGAGAAACAAACTGGCTTTTCTTCTCTTTAAGTCGTGTCCTTCTCCCCATGATGTCCTCCGCCATCTTCTCTCTTCACTTGAAAAGAAAAGAGAGAAAAATGCTATGGTGCCCCGGGTGACTAGCTGTAGAAAAGAGAGGCTACATGAAGGAAATTCTCCTTCCTAGAGAACCCCTCCATTTCTTGTCTACCTTTCACTGATAAAACAAAGAGCGCATCACAGCCGACCAACTCCTACTTCAGTCTGGAGAGAGAGAGAAACGCGCTTTTTTGTCTCTAAAGAGAGACGAGAAATGAACGCATGCAAACGCGAGGTGGAGAGGGAGAAGACTTCAAACCATGCTGTTCTCGTAATCTTCTCTTCGAAGTCAAGTCTCTCCAAGACGAAAAAGACGAAGAGATCTGTTTAGAGAATAGAGAAGTACAAAGAGGGTGAAGAAGAAAAACGTAAGATGAACAGAGAAAGGCTAACTACTTAGTTTGTCGCTTCATATGGCCTTCCCGGCTACAAATCACGTGGCCCTACTAGCCTTACGGTTGAGTGGATGGTGAGAGAGATGCCCATAGAGGAGAATACACAGACATAGAAATATATGGAGATGAAACAACAGTGGAAACGACAGCTTCATCGAGAGGAAGATGGCAAGAGTGTAAAATCCCGAGTCCCTGCTTGAAGAGATTGTAAACACAAAAAAAGCCGGAAAGAAGGGGAAGGAAAAAGACAAAAAGAAGGAGAAATGCTGGCGTTTTCTTTCCTCTTCAGCCGCTGCGAGAGGTTGGCTATCGCGAACTGTATAGGATGAAGATCTCCTTTTTTCTAGTGACTCGCTCTTTAAGAGCGAAGAGAAAGATATTAAGGGGGTGAAGTACCTGAGGTAGTACCCTTATACTACTACATTTGGAGCTAAGGCTTTCGAACAATCCTGCTGTGTCTGTACAAAACACAAAATGGTCTTTACGACGAAGCCTGGAGAGAAGCCCCCCTCCGCGCTCCTTTCCCTGCGAGGTAGTAAGACGTAAAGAAAGTATCTCTTCTCGAGACAAGGTAGAGATGTCTGCTGCGAAGAGGAAAACACTTGCAATCAAAAGCGCGACGCGAGGTGGCCTGCGAACGAAGCAGCTGCGACGGCGTTGGGACCCGCCGAGGGTTTAGAAGAGACAGATAGCAACTACTCGTGAGACAGCAAATGAGGTGAAGGACAATCCTTAAGGAATACACAGAGGAGACGCGGAGGTGCACTAGATAAAAAAGGAGATGAATCGTTGTTTTCGTAACAAGGATTCTATGGTTTCCTCTAGCTAGATGAGATAGAGGACTTTACATCGTTCTGATGTAGAAAACCTGCTCTCATTTCAGCCTCGGGGTCTTGTGCAATACACCTTGGCTTGCAGCCCCGCTAGGATGTCTCCCCCCAACAAGGTCAGAAGAGCACAAAAAAGCAAAAACTCTAGTGAGAGTTAAGGCTTTGATCGTCTTGTCTTGTACTCTGCGTACTGTGCATGCAGTGGCGTCCGGGAACCCAAACTTGATGCATGCAGTTCGCCGCGATTGAAACCTAGTCCTTGCGCGAAGTCGAAACTCATAACCTGTGAGAACTACGTGAGCGGGTTTACCCCAGAGGAGCCCGTGATATATCAGGGCTCTTGTGAAACCCACAGAGCGCATATTTGACTCCAGACACGACGGCTCAGGCAACCCGTCGTACACTGCGAGCGATGGCGCCGATGGTAACGGCGAGTTATAGCGGTGTGCAACACCAATGCAATCTCGAAGGGGGGAGAAGGCTCACTCTCAGCTGTCGGGGTCATAAATGGTCAAACGGATATCCTCCGGGCGAATGGGAAGCACCTGGAGGGCAGACGTGAGCTGTATCACGAGCCTTCGCTTGCACCAACACTCCTGCGGTTTTCGTTAGCCGTAGCTGGGTGAGCCGGGATAGGCGGTAACCTGACGCTGCATAGAGATGTCAGCTAGACAGGCACGTCGAAAAAGCGGGGGTACCTGTTGTCCGTCGACGTCTTAATGGTCTTATGACCCGAGCTTCTTCGTTGACCACCTCTATCTATCTGTGCGCCACGCGAGGAACACATACGAGCGCGTCATGCGGCCGCGCTGCAGGAGTGAGTAGGCGAACAGTAGGGTTGGCGGAGCTGCAGAGCGCTGCAGATACGCAAAAACCTACATGTCGACTGGGTACGGGTGAAAGTGCTTTCGGGGTTTCGAACATATTCTTCAGCGGAGCGGGAATCCACCCGGTTCACTTTCTGGGAGTACAGGACAGCACGGCCCGGCTTCCGTCGGGCTCGTATCAGGAGAAAAACTCCCGGCGCGACTGCTTCCTCACGACGATACGTGATCGACAAGTGGGCTGGAAGACAGTGCTCAATCGAAATGTGTATCAAGTCGCCGTTCAGTTGGCGATGCATAGATGTCACTTCGGTAATCACCGCGCCGGTCATTGTCGAAACCTTCCCGGCCATCACGAGGTGCTAGACTTAGTTGCTGGAGACCTCTCCGGACACAGAGTCCTTGTAGGCCCTGTTGCTTTGCCGCGCACACTGTTGCAGCAGACAGAACGCGTCTACTGAGGGGTCCAAGAGCAGTTGGTAGGACTCGCTCAGGTCTCGGATCAGCCGCAGATTCGCAGAGAAATGGACTTACTGTATGCCTTTCTCTCGGATGTGGCAAAGTGACGCTCTTGGTGCTTCGGAACTCAATGACAAGATGAACTCTCAGCTCACACGAGAGCAGAAGAAGTCCGGGGCGCCCCAGTGACGGGTTGAGGCCAAATTACCACGTGAACTAAGCGACACGCGAGCTCATCCCAAGGTTCCGGATGTCGGCGCGGCATGTTGATGTACCTTCTATAGCAGCGTAGGTTTATCCAGTCTCGCTGATTCATGAGCAGTAAGCTTCGGGGGCCAGGAACATGCGCGTTCGCCCATATAGAGGGGAGCTGAAGGAGGCTTTACGTGGAAAGCCATTCAGTTGTGGGAACCGAGTGAGTTTTTGCTGTGCTCTCGAGCGTAGTCCCGGCTATCTCAACAGGGGATTCTGCTCCCCTCGTTGTCCAGGAGGAGGAGGAGACAGGTTTCGTATTGCACCCGGGAGAACGCATAAAAGAGCCGAGTTACCAAGGGCTGGAGTGCTCTCCTTAAACCTTTGGAATTTGGTCGGCAGGGTACCATTGGCAATGGAGTGGATCTGAGAAGCGCCCACCTTCGCAAAAGTTTTCAGCAGCTGAGGAAAGCAAGCTTCATCTCAATCACACAACAAGAGTGTATAATGTTGGAAAGTGTGTCCGGCTGCGCGTTGTGGCGATGTCTAGACTCGGGAAGTTCGGTCGCTGACAACCGAACACAGCTGTCTGTCGCCAAACCCTCTCAGCAGGGCAAGCCAGTCTTATCCTGACTGAAGCAGGGCATTCTTACGGGGTCTCAGGAGGCAAGTGAAGGAAAATGCCGTGCTGGACTCGTGAGAGTCTGGACAGGAGCAGAGTTGATCCTTAAAGGCAGTTTCAAGTAAAGGTTTTGGTCTACGAAACTTTCGTCGTTGTGCTGCTTTCTCGTGGAAGTGCATAACTACGTGCATTCGCTGCACGGGAGATTATTGTGCTCCTGTTAACTTTTGAGAGTGAGACTGCAATAGCTCAATAACACGCAGGCGCTGGCCGAGGTGGTGTCTCTTCGTGGGAGACTCCTCGAGGGACTTTCTTGTTTCTTTCGCGTTTGGCCTGTATTTGAAATAATAGTATGGTCTCCTTCCTGGATCTCTGTCGCGTCGTATCTTCGGTCCACTGAAAGATTCGTCCGTCTTGTTTGTCTGTCTCACTTTCTTTCTCAGTCTGATCGCTCGTTGAGAAAGCCGTCCAGCCAGCAAAGGATCTCCTCCGCGTGCCCGGGGAGTCCGGGCTGCCTTCTCTTCCCCTTAAAGTCACCTTGGATGACCTTAACTTTGTCGCGTGTCCTCCTCGCGGTCTCCACAATCCCAGCTTGCAGCTTGGATTTTCTTTTGCAACTGTTGCGTTTTGCTTTTCATTACATGAATAGAGAGGAGCGCCTACTCGGCGTCGGCCTCACTGGAGCAGTATCTTGCGCGTGTGCTGATGGACCTTGTTGGGAGAGTCGTGCACCTCCTGGTACGAAGAAAGACTCTTTCTTTTTCTTCTTCCTTTTCTTTCCCTTCTTCTTCTGTGCTTTTTTCTTTTTTTTTGTTCCTGTCTCTTTCAACTCAGCCAGGAACTGTAGCAGCTGTCTCACTTCTCATCTCCCTCACTTTGTCGCCCTCTCTCGTCGGGGCGTCCGAGAGCCTGAGAGTCTCCTGCGTATAGGCCTTGACGTACGGCAATCCTCACAGTCTAGTTTCACGAGGCTCCACTCACTTTTCTCAAAGTTCCTCTTTCTCTTGGACTTTCTTTTCTCTTTTCTGTTTCCAAGCACGTTCAGAAAACAGCGTTCTTTTTCTCCTTGTCTTCATTAAGAGCGACTTCGATCTACACATGTCCGCCGCTCATCGATCGGCAGCGTATCACCCTACCTCCTAGCTGAACAGTGACAGGACGGTGTAGCTTGAGTCCAAGAAAGAACCAAGCGATGACCAAGAGAGAATAAAGACATCAAAAGGCTTCTTTTCACATGCCTTTCCTTAGCAAGAAAGGTTTATCTCTCGAAGATTTCACTCAATCCGGTCTCTAATACGGTACCAGATGACGGATGGAATGCCCTGTGATATGCTTTCCTTTACCGCCCATCCGCAATGCAGGAAAACTTCTTTTCTTAATCTCCTACGTTGACTTTACGACTGACTGGTGTCAGAGCGTGCATGGGCGTTATCCGTGTAATGTAACTCAAGATAGATTTTGAATCCTATGGATAGAGAGAAGCTTTTTCGTCCTTTCTATTCTGGAGCGTCTCGCCTCTCCGTCATAATCGAGCGAAGAGAGGCTTAAGGAGGACATAAGGGGTTCATTACACTTTTAAAGAAGTACTGTCGACTGTGTGGTAGTACTTTCGCTGAGGAAGAAGAGCTCACGGCAACTAACTCGACAGAGAATCTCTCGGTTGCGAGATCTTCTCATGATTTTTCTCGGTACCACACGACTATTTGATCACTCCATTCTCATCGAGAGAGTCCCCTGCTAAAGCTGTCTTGATCTGACCAGCAGACACTATCACCTCGTCTTCAGCCTTTCGACCCTGTCGCCCTCATTATCGTGTGAATCCTCATCCTCCGTTCCTAACGCTCATAGGAGGTGTACGTACACCCTACGACTGCGAACAACAATTGTGGAATAGACAACTTCTTCTCCTTTCTCGCTCTCTGATACCGTGTCACACTTCTTTCCCACTCCGTTCAAAAATCTCATAAATACTCTTCCTGCCTATCCATCGGCAGATCATGAAGTTCTCTCCGGGAGAACGTCTCTTCGTCACATACTTAACAGGCTCTGCATCACGCTTTTCTTTATGTCCATCATCGTGTGAAGAGAGAGAAGTTCTCTGAGGAGCTTGGAAGAGAAAGGAAGGAAGAATTGCCTTGTTAATGAAGGCGCGTCGGCAAAGAAGATAGTAAGGTGATGGTCATCGTTCAACCTCGAAAGAAGAAGAAGGGAAGGGGACTGAGTGAAGTGAGGCTCTTCAGTCGCCTCTAGAACAAGTCTCTCCATGACGACTACAACTTCAGGTGTATATACACCTCAAGTAACATATGCTGCTCACCTCAACCGAGAAGACATACAAAGGCAATACAGAAAGCTATAGGAAAGTTACCTAATCTGTTTGTCTTTCCAGCGGTTTCCCCGTCCTCCTCCTCCTCCTCTTTCAGCTACAAAATCTGGAGGTTCTCCATGCATCCAGATGATCAACATTATGCTCCGCTTGATGCCGAGGTGTACCTCCACCTTGCACGGATTCAAGAATT
>NW_027154176.1:12626-12801 GCF_002600585.1 Cystoisospora suis
GAAAGAAGAAGAGATAGAAAAGCTTCGATTCCCTGCTCCTTCTGAAGATAAGCCAGGGAGAGAAGCAGCGCTTTCGCCTTTTGTGAGGTTAACCTGCAAGCAAGAGAAGATACATAGACCAGACCAGGCAGCAGAGGAGACAGTGAGTAACAAAGAAAGAAAGAGAAACACTCCG
>NW_027154176.1:13052-13337 GCF_002600585.1 Cystoisospora suis
TTTCTCGTCTCCTTCTTCTTACCTGTTCCAGACTTGTGTAGCTTGAGTGCTGTCTGCAAGGAATGGTGGTGTGTATGTACACTCTATCACCAGCCATTGTGGAGGGAGCACTGCCTTACCCGATTTGGATATAAATATGAAAACTACCTTCTATATACTCAGGCAAGTCCCATGTAAGACTCTAGGGTGATAACGCATATCTATCTATCTATCTATCTATCTTTAATCTATCTATCTATCTATCTATCTATCTTTAATCTATCTATCTATCTATCTATCTATCTA
>NW_027154177.1:0-144 GCF_002600585.1 Cystoisospora suis
GACCGCCCCTGAAGTCAAGGGGGCCGGAAAGCGCATGAAACGGCCAGATAGGCACGCTTCAGGACCTTAGGGGAAGTGAGGGGACCACAAGGAGTGCAGCCGTTCGCTCAGGGAGCCCCTCGGCGGGAAGATCAGTTGTTCGCC
>NW_027154177.1:344-25099 GCF_002600585.1 Cystoisospora suis
GCCGAAGTCGACTTCGCGTAGTCTCTGGACGCCAAGAATCATTACAGTGAGCGTGTTGTGATCGGAGGTTGTCCTGGTGTGAGACTCCACAGGGTGGACTGACACTGGCTCTCGGGGTGTCCGGAGTGACTATGACTTTTGGACACGTGAGTTAGCTGCGACACACAACTTAAGAAGAAGATCGTCTAGAGTTCGTCGGTCAAGACGACCGGAGCACTTCACTCCGCTCGGGTGCTGACACACACCGGCGGTTCACACACGGGCAGACGATTCACACACTTTGTGGATGACTCTTTCAGTGTCACTCCGGACTTTCGGGTTCACCACACACTCCTCTTCTCAAGCCGACTTCACCACACATGAGGTTCCTTCACACTCTCCCTCTCCGAACTGAACGCACGACTAGAACACTCGCACGTCTACTGAGCAATCATGAATTTCCCCCCAAAAGAACGGAAGTCCTCTTCTCTGTTGCCTGCGCTCTTCTTTCCTGTCCCTGTCTTGCTCCTCTCGTCTCTGTCTACTGCGTCCTGGTCTCGACGTACTCGTCGGGTCGTTCTCACTCTGCCTCTGCGCTCGACCTGCTACTCATTGAGCTTGTGACCCTCGTTGTTAGGCCGAAAGCATTCTTAGCCTTGTTCTATGGTCTCCGGTGACTTGATCTGGGCTCATACGCTCTCTTCTTCCGATTCGAGGACTTTCTTGTCCCGTCCCTGCTCCTCCTTTGCTCAGCTCACACCTCTCCACTGTTATTAGCTCACTCCCATGTTCTTTCACTCTCTCCCACATTCCCTCTCGTGTACTCATACACGTTCATGCATTCTCACTCTCTGATCTGGTCCGTCCTACCCACTATCACTGAAAGGTCTCACTGCTCCGGTGAGTCCTTTCTACATCTTCCATATTACTGCTATCACACGTCTATCCTGCTAGGTCACTGTCACAACTCCTATCCGAGGACTGGGGCAGAGTTGAAAACTCTGACACCTATAGTACTTCACTGACTCCTCTCATACATTCACGCCACTAGATCACCGCTCTGTCTACAAGAGGCAGAGTTGAAAACTCTGACACGGCCCCGCAATGCCACACCGTGCGTGGGCACGCCTTCATGGACATCGCTCCCCGTGCTCCTCAAACTTTCTGGGTAGGCTCTCGAACCTCCCTCTATTCCTTCAGCCTTCTCTGAAGGCGTCTCTACTTCTCGTTGCCCTTGCGCGTGGCTTCGGTTCTCCTTGGGAGTTCGCCTGAGTCCTAGTGTCGTCCCTTTCCCTGGCGTACGATCGACACTGCGGCACAAATGGCTGGCCATTCCGTGGCGATCCGGCTTGCACAATCCAGACACGCAGTGGCAAGTGGCTACAGAACGGGTCACCGCGGTAACATCTACCGATCACAAGACCTGCACTCCACTTTGGAAGGGGGTAGTGGCGCTTCGAGAGGGATCGGGGTGTCAGAGCCTTGCGTGCTCTGACCCGTCCTAAACTTTCTAAGCACTGCTTGAACTATCTTTTAGCTTAGCTATTTTTCGGGTTATTTTTTTAACAGAACAAAATTATGAACACATAATCAAATAAGAAGAAGTAATATGAGTTAACACGGGGACGGGACTAGCCCGAGGCGGTTGAAGCTCCTCGGAGAGACCTGCCCCACGTGGAAGCAAGAAGAGATAGCACCGTGGTGTGCTACTATAATACTTAACACAACACAAATAAGATTTTCATACCGCACACGAATAGAGGCGCGATAATCCGTACGAGAATAGAGATCAGTAGCGAAGAGCATTTTTACTTGAGGAAATTAGCACAATAGTAGGATAAGAGAGTAGTTAGCTAAAGTAGCACTAGCTAAGCTGGTTAGCTCACTTAGATAATCGAGTTAACATGGGGACGGGACTAGCCCGAGGCGGTTGAAGCTCCTCGGAGAGACCCGCCCCACGCGGAAGCAAGAAGAGATAGCACTGTGGTGTGCTACTCAGAGAATATTGTTCTTCGTGCACTCTCTATGGTGAAGTGCCTTTTACTGTTATGGTGACGTGAGAAACCTAAACTTGAAATTTAGGTGTTATGGAGACGTGAGAAACCTAAACTTGAAATTTAGGTTTCTCACGTCACCATAACAGTAAAAGGCACTTCACCATAAAGAATGCTCCTCATAAACACGAAGAACAATATTCTCTGAGTAGCACACCACGGTGCTATCTCTTCGAGAACCATTCCCTTTACTCTATATCACCTCACTCTCTCTATGTAGTTCTCTATGTTAGTTTTTCTTGACGTGAGAAACCTAAACTTGAAATTAATAATTGATTTCTGTAAAGAGTGACGCGAGAGAGCGTTGTTGGGGCGCAGCAAGGCTGCGAAGGAGAAGAAAAACTAACATAGAGAACTACAGAGAGAGAGTTAGGTGAAATAGAGTAAAGGGAATGGTTCTCGAAGTGATTCAAGAAGTTTACCTGGTGTTGCGTAGTGTTGGGAAGAGACTTTGAATCCCGGAGTGAAGACGAGAAAGCGAACTCTGCGGTGGAAGAACTCTGCGCCGCTGGATAGTTCGGGAGAACCCGAACGTAGATAAACGCTAGGGAGTGGTACTTTGCTGAAAGAGGTCCTCGTGTAAATTATGAATTTTCTTCGTGTGAGCGTGCGGTGGTAGCTACACGAGAGCTATCTTTCTGCAAAGCTTGCGGAAAAGCTCAATCGAGGCTTCCCTCCCGAACGCCTTACTGCAGATACCCCCCACTAGCCGGCCGTGGCGCTGACACACAACCCAGCTTCGCGTGGCTACAGGGTTTCCGCGTATTTTCTGACGAGGCTCATCCAAGCTGCTCTGCCGGTGCACCGCCCCTTGGCTGAGCCTCCTCTGGCTAAAAGGCTCAAGCCTTGGATACGCCATCTGTGGAGTGCTCCGGCTGGCAGCCACGGAGCCCCACATCCGGGAAGAAGTACGGCGGAGAAAGTTGCTGAACGTGGACAAAGTTCCAGTGGGGAAGTGGTACCAATCAGGCTGTCGCCTCAGGTAAGGCGTATTGTGGGGCGAAGTTCATTCTAAGAGACGCCAGGCCGTCGTCATCACGGAGTGCTAGTCAAACCGCGTTACGTATGAGGTATGAGACTTGGCCAAGGCGAAAGAGTGACAGGTGGCGCGGAACCAATTCAAGCTTTTGGACCCCGGGAAAGAACGCGAGCTGAGTAGGCCGTCGCCGCCACAAGTGCACGCTCGTGCAGCCAAGTCAGCAGTCCTGGCTACGTCAGTAGTGAACGAGAAACACCGCCGTAAGGCAGAGCACCACAACCGGCTGTTTACAGACCTGGCCACCCCGTGGCTTCTCCGCCACCAAGGGAAGCGGAGCGTCGGCAAGAAGAACAGAGCCGCGTCTATCGGTGCGCAGCGCCCGCGAGTCTCCTACAAGAGGTGGACGTCGTGCCTGCGAGGAACACGCAGTTCCTCTGCGAGCGATGGATTCGTGAGCTAGAGTACCTGTACCGCGGCTAGTACTCCCTTGGGGCTCGACACAGGGGCGGCCCGCATGGGTGGGAGCACATTACGCAGTACTTTTTCTTAGCAGTAGCCCGTAGTACTGCTCGTAGCCCGCTACACCGGGGAGTCGGAACAGAGGCGCGCCTCTTCCCGAGCGTCGCGCTGGGGGACTGCGACAGATCGGAAGGAGGAGGAGTTGGATCCTAGCGGTAGTGACATTCTACTGCGGACTTTCCCGGTAGGTTCACAAGACTCTCCTTCGCACTACGCTGCCAAACGACAGGAGATTGCACGGGAAGAGAGTTTCCCGGCTGTTCTCGATCGTGCGATCGTGCTGGGAGTGGCGTAGTCCACGCCTACCCCTTCTCCTTTTAGGCGTTCCTATTGTATACTTCTTTACTCTGCGCGTGTGTTGGCCTGGGCCGGGACTGCTGTGTAAGTGCTTGCCGTCGTCGCGGCACGGGGCTACCGTGGGAGCACGACACTGATGGAACTCCTTTACAGAAAGAATCTTACCATTTTGTGCGGGACGGAGTGTTGAGGAGCGTCTTTATGTGAACGCCCTGTCCGGCCGATGTGTGAGAAACCAGGCACGCTGGAAGTCGATGGTTTGCCAAGCTGACAGCTACAGGTCCGAATTTGCAGCTATTCGCCGGAGTAACACGGTGCCTCCATGCCGGACAGCAGGAGCACCCGCCGCAAGCTTCGCTTGGGCAATCGACAGCTGCGCGAGCAGCCGTCGATGTCCCGTCCGTCTTCCCGCGTTGGCTTGCTCAGCTTGCAACCCCGAAGTATGTTTCTTTTTCCAACATTTTTCAATGGAGCTACGCATTCGACGAGCCAGACCTGCTGGCGCCAGTAGTGCTTTCCGTCGTTCCGCTTCTGGCATAGTCAGTCACACCGCACTTTCTGCACCGAGCTAGAAGAGAAGTCGCCCCGTCAAGGGAGCGACAAGCGTCGTGTTGTTTTCTTGCAGATTCAACGTTGTCGGGCGCGCGCTTTCACTTTCTTGTAGGACGCTTTCCTGAAAAAAAAAACGGGAGTAGAGGCGGCATGGTGACAGAAGCAGATGGCTGAGTTGTTCTAGTCTTGTCACTTGAGAACGGGCTGAGAGCTCTTTTGGTAATTTGTCAGCGTGAAGGAAAAAGAGAAGGAATGGCCTTCTCCCGTCATTCGTGGGGCTGAACTGGCGATCTGTATCGCTTCTCTATCACAGGTTGTGCGTCTGTCAGGCCGGTCTCCAAGTGGTCTTGCGGGCCGACATGCCGCCGCGGTCCAGAGTTATTCTCTCAAGAAGCTAGCATGGACGGCTCAAATTATCCAGGGAATGCGGAGTCACAACCGGATTTTCTCGATGGCAATAAAGATGGAGGAAGTGTGGTCAAAAGGATCTCAGGCAAGCCGGATGTCTCCGATCGGGGCACAGGACCGTCCGGCTCTTACGTAAACAAACCGGAGTCAGGCATACCTGAGTACAACTCTGGCTTCAAAGAGACAAAAAATACGGTGAGACAGGAGGAGCAGCGAGGGCGGGCCGGGGGATCCACGCCAACTCGGTCGCTTCGAAGCCAGCACTCCGGAGAAGCTTCGGAGGAGGCTGGCACGGAAGGGTCCAATGCGAGTCTATCCGGACGGACTTCACCCAACCGTTTCTGTCCGAAGCTCGTACGTAGCCATGTAGCTCCCTGGTCCGCATTTTCGGACAACGGCGCGCACGGAGATATGCACGGGCACGATGAATCTTTCGCGGACAGGGCAGCGGGGAGGGAAGTAGTGGAGAAGCACTTAGCTTGCGAACGGCCACAGGGGGCCCTCGCGCCGAGTGCCAGCTACGCTGGGAGGAAGCATTCTCCACTATATCTTTCTCGTTCCTCGTCAGTGCCCTGGTCCTCATCAGAACCTGAGGGGAGCGAGTCCTTTGACAGCTTGCTTGCCTCATCGTCTGGCTCTCCGTCGGCTTCGTCTGCTTCGTCAGGAGACGACGACATGATTATGGCGGAGATGGTTCAGCACGCGTCTCTCCTGGCCACAGAATTTCCTGCGGCTACGCATGCTTCGGCAGCGCGTTCCCACTTCGGATCAACCAACAAAAAGTTTCGATCCGTGTCGCGCCGCGGAAAAGCTGAAGAAGCACAAAAGGTAAAATGGAAGGCCAGACGAAAGAGGTGGCCACGGAGAAAGGAAGCGATTCTCACGCACAGCCCAGCTGAGATCGGCACGGCTGCTGAACTCAATTCGAATGAAGCATCTGGCGGACCCGCATCGGCTCTTACGGGCGTTGACCGCCTCCTCGATATGTTCACGAACACGACTACTGCTGGTGTTTGGAGACTTCTTAGCGACCGGGACTTCGGTAGCAGTGCAGGGTCAGCCCTGCGCGACTTCTGGTATTCCGCTGGCAAAAGCCTTCCTTTCCCAGCCGTGCATAGCACGCTACCTTCTGACTTCTTCCAGTTTTTCCCAACAGACTGTCTACAAGCCATTTTCCAATTTTTGACTGTAACAGAGATTCTACGGCTGCAGGTCGTGAACACGGCGTTTTACTCTGCTATTCGAGATGATAGCGGAGCATTCGTTTTTGTCAGGACGCTTGTTTTGGACGGCAACTGGGCGCGGCTGAACATCAACGAGCGACAGCAAATGCTGCTGCAGATGCGAAGACTGCACGTTCTTCGGGTACGTAAACAGGCGAGGTCCTGCAGTCGTAAGCGACGTAGCTACGGGAGACCTGACGAGGCGGCGCCCCGTGTGTGGTGAAACAGAGGGGTCGGCTCACAGCCCAGGGAGGGCGGAACGACCCGCTGCAGGGGCGGTGTGCGAAGTGCCAGTTTTCGTTGAAGGTTTCTGTGTGCGGCGATTTCAAGTAACGTATAGTCGAAAGCAGGGCTGTTGCTTAAGAGTGCGAGCAACGCTTGTATTGGTGAGAACAGCTCTTCAGTCTGTACGTCCGTTGTTCGGTGTGCGTTCAGCAGTACGCACATAGCGTGTGAGTCTGCGGTGTGGTGAGGGTCTCTGCAGTGGAGCCGGAGCGAAACTGCGGCGTCGCCTTCAGTTCATGCTTGTGAACCCCAAGCGGCTTGACCGTCTGACCAGGGACAGGCATCTATGCGGTTTTTGTTGCGACTGCATCTGTAGCTGCAAGAAGACCGCGGGACTCCGGCACTCCCACGCTCTAAATATCGGTTTCGCATGGTTTCCTTTTTCCTTCCCATAACCGACGGCGTGGCTCCATGCCATGCCCGACCCTCGTCTGTGCTTTGGCATTCCTCCCACGGCATCTAGTAACGACATCGAGACGCGTCGGCTCGTCTGCCTTGAAAGCGGAGAAGTCAATCATGAAGACCACTGTGGGAGGTTATCGTCGTTTCCTGCTTATCTCTTTGTTATCGCAGGTCCTGCCGTCCGCATTCACAGATGGTTCAATCGTCATTCAGGAGGTTGCGGCCTTGGTTTATCGCAATTCGAAGACACTGCGTACGCTGGAGCTCTTTTCACCGAAGAATCCGCTTCATGACGAGACTCCGTTACACTCGCCTTTTTCGTTCAAACCACGCCGGTTCCCACATCTTCGCTGCTTGTCTCTCGTCGGCTGTCAGGCATTTGAATGGGCCCACATTCTGAGCAACTGCCCATTGCCAGCGGTAGAGAGGTTCGAAATGACGTATTTCCCTCCTTCAAGCGACCACTGGTCTTGGCAGGTTTGTCTACTTACGTAAATAGTCTCCGCGGATGGCGGCACACTTCCAAGCAGACGGGGCTCCCAGTTGTATTTCAAGGGCCCCGCTAGGATGCTCCCTTCACGACCTTCACGCTATCGCCCGAATCGACCGTGAGAAACACGAGTTCGAGTGCTTTCGCTGGATAACTTCGGAGCGTGTTTCTATGATAACTAGGTGAATTTTCAGAACCCTGATTCTGAGCTGGTTATACTGCTGTGGTAAAGTTGACAAGATTGATTCTTTGTCCTCTGTGGCTAGGTAATCAGTGGCCGTTCAGCGCCTCTTTGGTTTCAGTGCCCGCGGCTAGGGTTGTCTTTTTGCCCGATGGAGGACGTTTGTCAAAGTCGAAGATATGTGCGCGCTAGCACCTTCCTCTTATCCCGCTATGAAAGCTGACACACGATCACTGGTGCACGGCTACAGCTTTGCCTCAAACCTTCTTGGACACTGGTGGCGTCTCACGTTTTGGAACGGGGTGCGTGTGTGATTTTCTCAGGTTCTCCCGGATTTCACGAGTTTGGGTGTCAGGGGACTTCATCGCTTAGTCGATAAGATGCCATCATTGGAGCGCTTGTCACTAGGTTTGAAGATTCGTTTCGAAGACCCGCTGCGCCAACAGATGTGGGAAGATCGGGAATGGGCGAGACCCGCGGTGGAGCGGGATGCGCTGTTGGTCGAGAACGAGGTGGAGACACGCATCAGCGTACACGCTGAGCAGGAGTTGCATCCCCTGAATAGGCAGCAAGGTGCCTCTGTCGCGGAGGCATCAGGACAAGATATAGATCGGAGAGACTTAGCCACCTTGGACGCTGATGTTTCGCTATCATCAGTGGCAAGCCCGCTCTCCCCGACCGGGCACCAAGTCAGACGCCATGACTCAGGTCAGCAACCAAGCTCACGTCGTAGCGGCCGAACAGCGCAGTGTTTGCAGTATAACTCCTCACCGTTGATTGCCAGTGCTGGGGCAGTGGGCGCAGCCGCTGCCAGGGACTGGGCACTACAGCTGGAAGAAAGACACGACGTGACCGGGGTGGATCCGGTGGGTGGCCGGAGTGTATTGCCGAGCCACCGTGGGCAGTTAAGCGAAGCAGATTTTGCGGATATCTGTTCCATTGCTTTCATTCGAGCAGGCGCAACCGGAAATCTGAAGAGAATTGTGTTGAAACACCGGACGGAAAATGGTGAAGAAGAAAGAAACCAGACAACTGTGAGCTCTTTTTCAGAATTTTTGCGTGGTGCGACCTCATTCTGCTATCGTTACGTTAGCGATATGTTCTCTGGCTTTCAGCCCGAACAGTGAGGCGGGACACTGTATCGTAAGTGTGTCATGATGACAGGAGCGTGACCAGCATTCTGCGGCAGGCGTGCAGCCGCCGGACATGGAGGCCCTTCTCCAGGCTGCTCGCGGTATGGCTGGCGAGAGTTCCGACAGCCGCGCAAGCAATAGTTTTCCGTATGTTTCGCTGGTGCCAGCCGTTCCAGTTTAGATGTCTTGTGTAGTGAAAGACATCTCTCTTTGTCAGACAGCTGTCATCGCTGGCACGCGGCAAAGGATTTGTTACGTGTAGCGACACCGTGTCGACGTTTTTTTAATCAGGGAAAAAAGGGCTTCAAAACAGGATGGGCATAGAAAGAAGGCCCCCGTACTGCTATGGAAGGGCTTGGGGGTAGGCAATTTTCAGAGCGCCGCTGACCCGTATTGTAGCGCCCCCATTCATTGGTGGGTGCGAGGGTTCTTGAGTTATTTCACTGAGGGCTGTCCAGAGGCGGCATCGCTGATCCGGTAGTACCGCATTGCAGCCGATGCAACGACCTAGCGCAGGGCGTTGATGGTAAACATCTGAATCAAGAGTTGAAACCAGTTGTGATCCGACCAAGTCGGCTATGCCGAGGCTCCAGGCAACCTTTCCGACCGTCTGCTAGTGGAACTAGAGACGCAGGAACGGCGTGTGTCGGCCAGCACCCGTTGGCTGACGGAACGCCGAAGTGACCCGTTTTCGTATAGAACGAATCAGTAGGTAGACGCAGATGTGTCTGGCGAGTGCCGTACAGCTGACCCGGGCTTTCCGGATAACAGGTTGGGGCAGAAGGTGCCTGCGATCGACGGTTATGTGCGCTCAGAACTGGTGGATGCAGACATTGTGTGATTTCTTTTCTCAAGAAAAGAGAAACGTACTGTGCACTAGGTCAGTGATTCACTAATTTCTTGGTCGTCTTCTGGAATCTTATCTCCTTGTTGAAAGTCGCTGTCTTCGTCCCAGTCGTGGCCTCCCAATTCTGCCGGTCCGCTTTCGGCGGAGCTGAGCTCAAGACCCTCTTCCTTGTCGCTGACGTGACTTCCTGGAGACGACGTCTCTTCCAGTACAGCGGAGAAGGGAGCAGACTCAGCCGAGGCCTCGTCCCCGTCCTCTTCTTCAGTTCCCCTGGCTTCGCCAGAACGAGGGCGGCCGCCCGGGGCTTTTGTCGCACCGTACACCCCGGCTCCGACAGAAATGGCAGTGGCAGCACAAACTTCTTCGAGAGTCTGCCGGTCCAGGTGTTCGTACACGTTGATTTGTTGTTCTTGCATTTTTTTTAGTACCATTGCTGCAGCTTTGTGATTCCCAACGGAAGCGTAGAACCTGCAGAGAGAGTTTAGTACCTCGGGCTACCTGACGCTATGGCGAATGATGTACTCTCAAGTTAGTCATCCCACGAAATGAAAGCTCGTTAACTTTCCCCGCCGGTCCTGGGCAGATCTGCTACGTTGCAGTCTGAGTTCGAAGGTACGTTAACATACGGCAAGAACAGCTTTTCGCAGACGCGCATCCGGCTGGAGTGTATGACGTCAAGGCGGGACTGAGATCGAACTCGGCCACCGGTTTTTCTTCTCGACCTACCTGGCAAGCTGCCCGAAGACGTCTCCGCGTTTGAGGACTTTCTCAGCTGCAGGATCTTTCAACAACGCGACAAGCTCGCGCACCATGATCTCCGGGTCTTCATCCTGCAGTTCTTTCGCTCTCATGAACCTGCGAACAGGAAGGGAACCGACTTCCAGCGCATGCCATTCAGTCTGCATAAAGTCGTGCGTCATGGCTTGCCGAGCCCCCGCGGGGCCCGATGCTGCTGGCTGCCGGCGATTCTCGGCGAGTCGTGCAGTGCGACACCCTCATAAAGAAGAGAGGAGATGTCCTAGCAGGCACCACCCGCTAGTATGCCCTTGCACCCCATCACGCCATGCAGGAAAGCACTGTGCAAGTTGCTCAGGTAGTAGAGGGGAGTCCTCGTGATCGCCGGTTTGTTCCTCCGGAGTACGTGCACTAGGGTACACCGCTGCAGGGTCGCAATGCCAAACTTTCGAGTTTTAAGTTGTACTGGTGTGCAAAGAAAACGGACCTGTCGATGATTTCCAAGCGTGCGTCGAGAAGTTCTACCCGTTTCGCTTTGTCCGGACACTTCAGGAGATACTTGCGACTTTCTTTCAAAGCAGCTTGGGCGCTTCCGTATGCACTGTGCTCCTCGATGTCCGACTGCAGCCCAGAAGACGCTCTCCAAGAAAGAATGTAGCTTCGGGTTGCCAGTAGAATTTTCAGCTCGTGCTGGTTGCTAGTGATTACGTTTTCGGCACTTGGCAGTACTTGCTTTCGAGAAAGACAAGGATTTGCTACACGACGCCTACGGTGAAATAGTCGCGGCCCTACAGGGTGGACGTCGCACGATGGAGTTTTGTTTCAGGGGGGACACGACGGGTTGAAGAGCCACACTGTGTCTTGGACAGTTTGCAGAGTGCTCAAATACCGCATTTGAATCCACGGCATGAGGTTCAGTGAAGATGTGTGACTTGCCCCCGGGGAAAGCAAAAGACTGACGTTCTGTGAACCAGTACGGCTCGCCAGGCTCGAAACGCGTGCACCACGGCATAGTTAACGGAAAAATTGTCCCCTTAGCCAGGCCCCCTTCACATGCTGCAAGCTGCAGTGCCCCAGCACCCCGGAACATACTGATCCTCTCCTCTTTGGCTTACGAAAGCCTGCTGCTACGACCAGTCCGAGCTCCCGTATCCGATCTTGTGGTGAGATATCATTCTCCTTGAGTAATGTGCTCTGTAGAAACGGCGTGGTGACGTTTCGTTTCGACAGCATACACCGGTGTGTTTCTTCTTTTTCGCGCTACCGAGTGCCTTCGCTACCTGCGCGATAGCAATGTAGAAGGCAGCGAGCTTGGCAAACGCCTTCGCTTTCTGGTAAAACGTAACTATGCAGCTGCGTAGCCGAGTATCGCGATGTCCGTCAAGGCCTTGCAGGTAGTTCGCCGCCAAAACATAAACGTCGGGATGCCGAGCAGTGTCTGAACGCGAAGCATAGGCAACACTAGTCACAAGCAATTCTTTATTAGCCTCTATAGCACGGTCCTTCTCCGGTGTGCGCAAATACAGCACCTATCGTGTACTCGAGGGCCAGCTGGAGCAAGGGCGGAGCCCGCTTGTAGTAGAGCGTTCTTTGACAGGCATCTGGGAGTGCGGCAGCTCAAGGACACAGCAGCGTTCCCGTCTCCCCACAAAAGATTTCCTTTTGCGGCTGCCACTGCCCGCGGGACAGCGACAGTTAAGAAACGCGGCATGCTGTGGACGGCACGATTGACTTGCTCCTTCTATCCAGACCGGGCGGCTGCGGCGAGCTCTGTCACGAGTCGTATTTCCTCTAGACTAACTTGCAAAGTAAATGACTTTCTCTGTGTCCCCCGTTTTGAGAAGGCACTCCATGGCAGTCACCACGTCCGCGGCTGCTGTAAACGATCGACACGCGAAATGGTGCAATTTCTGCCGGAGACAGAGCCTGCCGAGTCTTGCCAACACATCCCGCCTGGCCTCCAGGGCTTCTTTCTCCGCTGCCCGGTCTTCCTGTTGCTTCCCCCTCGTCTCCCCTTCCGCTGGTGTCGCTCCCTCAGGCTCTCCGGCGAGTCCAGCCGAAGAAAGGCAATGTATGGCATCTTCCTTCGCTGGAGTCAGCGCCGCAAAGAGGGTATCATTCAAGAGGACGCCGTGACTTTCGCAGAGACTCAATGCCTGAGGTGATTTGTGCAGCAACGCGGCCATGCTCCGTCTGAGAGTTTATAGAAGAGACCAGCTAGGTTCGGACAAATATAGATTCGGATTTTGTTCAGTGAGAAGACCTACGGCATCAAAGCGTTTCGTCCTCGCAAGAAGTCTGATTGCTTTGTCCGTCATGCCCATCTCCACGAAGACCCGTGCACACTTCTCCAGCACCTGCGGATCCGTGTGCGGAGTTGCCTCTTCCGCCAGTAATCTCAGAGAGTCGCGCAGACCCGCCGAGAGGCAGATCTGAAGGGCATTCTCCAAATGCCCTGCTTTCCGGAATAGCGCCACCGCTTTCTCGAACTCGTGTCTCTGTACATTTGCTCGACAAGCAAAAAGAGCAGCAATGAGACGGGCCCGAGACTCCCAGCAGACTTGCCAGGTTCCGGATCGCCCCGGTACCCAGTTTCGAAGATCGGTGGCTCGTCCCCCCGCTAGTTCAACTGAGTTTCGGAATCGCAGCTCACTTCGAAAAAGTAGGCGGCAGCGGCCACCATGTCATCATGGCTTGCATTAAGCGCCGCAGCCATCAAATCGCTTTCGTAACCATCATGCTGTCCGAGGCTACGGGATGCATTGACATGAGGACATCACGCGTGTCGGAAAACGATCGGACAAAGCTCAAGTGCACTACGGAGTGTGCTTCGTACTTGGATAGCGGCACCCGCCCTAACTTTCCCCGTCTGGCGCGATCAGGACTACCTTCACCCTGCGCTGGCCGGGAGTACCATGCTTTCCGGCAAGCTAGTGACCAGCGTCCACTGTTCACAGTTGACGTCCCCTCTGCGCTCGAGGGAAGTCCTGCGCTCGGCCTCGCGCCGGCTACAAGCCCGCGTGTACTGGACTGTTGTGCCCCGGTCGCACTTCGTGCAGTCCTCTGGAAAGCCGATTAGCACCTACCTCAGGGCCTTCCGTAGCTTGCCAGCCTCACTGTAGAACTTTACGGCTTTTTCGTGAAGCCCTCGGCTTTCCAATTCCTGTGCCAAAACCAGATTTGCTTCTTTATCTCCAGTTGCTTCACACACCTTTGCAGCCTCCTCCATCTTGTTTAGTGCACATAGCACTCTCACTTGGTGTCGGTAAATTTTCCCGCGTGTGTACCACTTCAAAGCCTCTTGTAGAGCGGGTTTCCCCTCTTGTACGTCTCTCGATGCAGCAAGTTCTTCAGAGGGTTCCCTGCTATTAGCCGCCCCGGAAGACGTCTTGGTTCGGGACAACGTGGAGTCCGTCAGCTTTTGCGCCGCCAACGCCGCCTGCATTTCCTTCTCCAAAGAAAGGGCATACCACCTGCAAACTCAGAAAGGGTAGCCCAGTTGCGACCTGCCCACTCGTGCAAACACGAGGTGTACACGGGCAAGCCCTGCAGCCGGCCACATCCGATTGCGTGATTCGTTCGAGCGTACCCGCAGAGCTGAGGGTTCTCTTCTTTTTCAAGAAAAACTTCAATGTCTCCCATCTTGCAAGCAAGGCGCAATGCCCGGGGACTCTCGTATCTTTGCCGCGCGGGCTCCCACCCCTCCGGACCTGGGAGCGGAGGCAGCGCTGTAGATTTGCAGAGTGCGTGATCTGGTTTGGGCTCTAGGCGCTTTACTGAACCTACTATTCTTGGCGCAGCATGTGGGCCGCGGCATGACAAACGCAAATGAACCATTGCGCTAGCATAATCTCCGACGTTTTCGAGGTAGCGACTGTAGGCGTAGTTGGTCCGCGCCAGGCGTATCCGGGCGTGAGCTTCCGAAACCTGGGAAGTCGGACAGGGGGGGAGCGAAAGAAAAGAAAGGTATCTACCTCGCACAGGTGTTCTGCGTCCTCTCCTACTCGCCAACGCGTGCAAGAGCGGTCAGTCGCCGCAGTGGCGAGCGGTGTTCAGACTCGGTGCAGGTGGGTAGAGACTGAAGATTCCGCCCCTTGCCTGCAGGCGCGAGCAAGCGAATAACCGCATCAGAACCGCATCCTTGACAATCCCATCGGTCGGGTCTGGACCAGCGACAGACCGGGGCGGTCAGAACGGAAGAGAACCCCCCAGAGCAGTTGCTCTTCTTGTCCCCCGCTGTGTCTGCTCCTCCTCGGTAGTCTAGTCCGTTTTTTTTTCGAGAATCGGCACACAGCCTGTCTAGTCAGTCACGAAGTAGGATGAGGAACGTCAGAAGATTCTGTCTGTGAAACGAAGTACCTGCCCCAGTGCCAGCCAGGACAGACCACCATACGGCGCACCGCGATTCAGCGCTTACGGAAGCGTACAAGTCTCACCGTTCATTTGGCGACGGCAGCAATCATCGAGAGGCATTGCTTACCTGGAGGGCGCTTGGCCATTTCGAATTAACCTGGAGCCACTCGCTGAGGAGGTCAAACCTCTGGCATGAGCGATACAGCCTCTCCACCTCTTCACTGAGGCCCAAGTGAGCTGCGAGTATCGCCAGCTTTACTTCGTCTGTATCATGTGCCAGCCGCCTGGGCAGACTCACACACTTGCAGCTTTTAGCCGCGGTGTTCCGCCGATCTTCTTGAAACCCACAAGCTCCAGCTTCTCAGGAACTCTTGCCCGAGTTGCCAGGGTTTCTTGTTACGTACAAGTGACCGTTCTCCGTGAAAATAGCGGTAATGCACCCCACCGGGCCTTTACTACAGTGTTGCTGCACCCTGTCGAGGGCGTTGCTGGTGGCGGGTCGTTGTTGCTAGGACTCACCGGAGGGCTGCCTGGAGCTTGGGCATGCGAAGCTTCTCAACGCACTTAAGCGCAATGCCAAGTCTCCTCGTCTTGACACTCATTTTTGCCATCTCGAGACAGAGTGACCGAGACGAGGAGGCTGTAGAACAGAGTGCCCGGTAGGCCTCCTCCACGTTGTTGAACGCGATGTTGTACGAAAAATCTAAAATCTTCGCTGCGGACCAAATGTACATAGGGACTCTGTCTGAAAGGCTCTTTGGTGTGTTGTATGCGTGAAGGCGGGGCAGAAGAGGAACTTTTGTCAACAAATACATCCTCTGCAACTGTCTGAATGCCGTACAGGAGACTTTGCTGACCCCGTGGGCCGCATTTCTGGAACTGCTTTCTACAGAAGACAGGCACCAATCCTTGTAACTAACCGGCAGACTTCCTTCCACCGTACCAATGAAGTCTCCTGTCATGCTTTCTACGTCGAGGCCGCGGAAATCTCTCATGGTTCTCCGGAACAACCAGGGCCGGTCCGCCGCAGTGCGCGGTGTGTCGCGGACACAGTCCGTGCAGGTCTTTGACGCGGAACTGCCCCGCCGCTGCTCGCAAACGGGACCTTGTCTACTTGTCGGCGTCGGGTCGCTCATCTGTCCAGCAGCCGGACCAACGTCGTCGCTGACCATGTAGCGCCACCGGCAACCTGGGCTGACAAGATCGCCTCGTGGATTATTGCCGAAAAAAGCGAAGTACACGTAAGGTGCGCCAACCCACAACGGGGTAAGCTCGAGGCAACGGAAGCTGTGAGACGAAGATCTAGCTGCAGTGGCCGCGCGACTTGATGCATTTTCTTGCGTAGGAAAAGCTCCGGCTAAAGCTGACAAGGAGCCCGCGCCTGGAACGTGTCGGATAGCTGCAAAGCACGGCGTAGATTCCTGCAGACGACAAGAAATCAGTACGGAACTTCTGTAACATTTCACCAGCCTATCTCCTTTTCGGGCCCACGTCCCGACTGAGCTAGTCGGATGAAGGGGCTATCCCTGCAGCTGTCGTGTTCCTGGCGGTATGTGGAGCGTCGGTCAGATGACAGGAAGCGCCTGTAATTGATTCACCTCATCAGGCGCCTCTGCGTAGAGCAGGCCGCCGCTTAAGGGAAAACCCCCCTCCAACTTTGCCGGCTCGTCTGTCCTCTATGAGCTGTATTCCTTCGAACAACTGGTGACTACGCAGAGAAGAAAAAACGCGTCTCCGATGATCCCGGCACATCGGTATTGTTCCGCCGCACTATAATTTGTACCTGTTCTGTAAGCCGGCCTTCGGGGTCGGCGAAGTACGCGACAAGAGACGGCCCGGGAACATCCTGCGACTGCCGCGGTCGAGGGCAAACGTTTGCACACGAGCCATCCGTGCACAAAGTGGATCTTTCGCCTTCGTTTCAAAGCACCAAGCAGGCTCACCGACTGTCACAGACTCCTGTGATGATCAGGAACTTGAGATAGCTTCTGGATTTGTATTAACTGCGTCCCTGAAGCAAACCTGCATCTCGTGTAAAAAATCCAGCCTTTGCTTGACCTCGGCTCTCGCGCTTGCTACGAGAATGGCTCCCATACCTAGTTGCCCCGCGGGTTGAAAAAGAGGTCGCGAAGAGCTCTAGGTGGATACATGCTTTTCTGCTGTAGAGGCTAATACTTGGGCGTCAGCCGACTGTCACGGCCTTTTGCGTCTTGTGCCTGTCTCTGAACTAGCCGGGTGAACAGTTGTCGCTGTTCAGTTTGGCCACGCTCTCATGAAATCGTTGCGGCAGCATTAACACCGGACCGTCATCCGTGACCGTTTAATCCAGGCTCCCTACTTTCCTAAACGTCAGCTAACCCAACAATTGTGTCCTTTGCTGACCCATGGACGGTTCGAAACAGCTCGGGCAGCCGGGTAACCCCCACCTGTGGCCTCGATTTACGGCACTAATGAGAACAGATCGCTGACCTTCGGTTCCGAAAAGACGCCTGTTTGTAAGGAGCATGTGACTTTTGTTAGGGAGCCAGCCCGCCGCAGGGAGCAGACCAGCAAGCGCGGATCGCCGTCGTCCCACTTGTGGAAGGTAATGCGCCTACTACCAAAAATCTCCGCGCCGTACCTGGGCGCCAGCGGCAACAGCCACATCAGACCGATGGCCTTGCTAACTCTTTCAGCTGTTCGTCGGCCCCAGGTGTTCCAGCTGGAGTGCCGTTTCCTTGGAGGCACTCACGTTCTGAAAGTCGAAGTGCCCACGTCGTACACGACGAGGAGCTCCTCATGTGGGTCATCAGCTCCGGTGTGCCGTGCACGCGGTGGCCCAGCTTCGCTGAACTGACTCAGTTTGGTCACCGAGATTTCATCTTGCAGGGCAGACAGCCTCGCAGGCCTTGACCTCCGCATGACCATACTGATTTTGCTGCCATCGCTAGTTCCAGTTAAAGACATCACCGTCAGATTCTCCTCGTCCTCTCTTGGCAGATCGATGTTTTCTGTTCTGAGAGTATATTGGAGACAGACGAGCCACACCCCTGCAGTGACATAGCCGCACCCGTACATGTATTCTTGGGCTGTGCCCGGTCAGATGGCGGCCATTAAAAAAAAACCAGGCCTTCAGACGGAAGCCTGTGGCTCATTCTTGTGCACTCCCTTCGCAGGAATTCGCATCGTTTACGCTGGCCTGAGGTCTGTTGCTCAACACCGTAGCTTCCACTTCCGTGGTCGGATGTAACTGACTTCTCCAGGTGCCAAAGAGTTATGCTTCCGGACAGGTGAAACACGTCTGCAGCGGTGTGCGGAGAGCAAACCAAGCAGACCCCCCCAGTTCGGATGTGTCACAGAATCGTTGTTGTTCGTGTTTATTCCCTGCCAACTCCGGCTGTGGTTTGCCCAGTCAACAAACTCTTACCTGCGTAGGCAGGGTGGCTGTTTAGCGAGATTCCATAAATAAAGGACATTATCTTCGCTTGTAACAACCAGGCTGTTCTCTCGGACCCACAGATGCCTTGGGGGAGCAGCCACTTCTTTCCGGCGAACCAAGGAAAGCGTGCCTCGGATTTTACCCTAAATTGCGGGCCAACGTAACACGAAGTCAGTTTGCCCGAGGCGTGGGCTCGAGTGGCTAATGGGCAGAAGGCGGGCGAGCGGGAGTAGCGTGGCAGACAGGTGTTCTCATCCCAGTGGGGACTCCAAGGTGAACTAGGGGTGTCACGACTTCCTGACTGTCGGGCCCGGACGCCATGTGCAACGCTGACAAGAAAAAAACGCTTCACACATCTCGTGTGGCCGAAGGAAGGCTTCGGGGAAAGACCCATTCATTTCGGGCTATCCGTTTGTGGTGGAATGCTTGGAAAAAACCATAGGGACTGGTTCGGGTTCGGCTGCATCGCCTTTCGCAGCAGGACAGGGCCCGTTCGAGGAGGTAGCAGATAGTGTGCCTGTGCTCTACTTCCTTGTGTCTGTGATTCAGTACCTACCTGGGGGGATCTTAGCTCAATCCCCTCCTTCCGGGCGAGGACTACAGTGCAAACTTCGTTCGCAACGTGCACCGTTGCGGAGACTAGATCAGTTGTTTCGAGGAAAGACAGCTTCGAGATCAGGATGGACCCATCGCTCGGCTTAACTTGGAAGACTTCCACAAAACTATCGCTGAATACGGTGAGCCATGTTCTGTTCAGGCTCACGCCTCTGAGTTGTCGACAGCTTTCGACAGTGGCCCTTAAATGACACGGTAGGGCGTCGGCGCCGGAAAGATCGGCGCTTGCGCAAGGACCGTCACCAGACAGAGGGTCAAGGACGGGAGACGAGAACGAGGTGGCCGCGGCTTGGTCTGCGACCCCAGCAAACACAGTCACTTGGGAGAGCCCCGACTGTAGAGAAAAACAGCATCAGCGGGGAACCTACAGAAAGGGTTGCCGACAAAAGGCGGACGGGCGACAGACAGGCAAGGCTACCCGTTCCTGGGCGCACCCAAGTGTTGGCGGAAGAAAGGAAGAGAGAAGAAAAGCCAGGGGTTCTATCTTACTTGGATGGCAAAAATACCCCGATCCGCAGCCGTCGCCGCCTGTGTCCACGAAAGCAGAACGACAGCGTCATCACTTTTTATCGCAATGGCCTCCTCGTCACCTACAAAGACGCAGGCACAGGAATAATAAGCTTCGATGTCGGCGAAGTTACACTCCGCCAACACGATTCTCTTCCGTGATGCTACGCGTGCGGCAAGGTGGGACTATTCTGTCGGGTTCTGCATATTCGTAAGTGAGAGCGCCACGCCCACGAAGCCATCAGACGAGCCCCTGCTTCCAGGTACTCGTGCATACTTCGTTGCGCATCAACAAGATTTCTGCTTTCCTCCTTCGTTATCTTGTACAGGGGTGCGGCTTCCAGTCTTCCGTTGTCCAGATGCGTCTACACCAATGCATCACTACGGAACGGTTACCGGGCAACGAAAGAAACGCACCTTGTGAGCAGAACAGGCCCCGACACGCCGACTGTCCCTCATCGCAGAGGAGCTGAAAATCATCCCAGGCTAGCTCGGACAACTCTGAATTCCATCGAATCCTGCACTGAAAGTGCATTTGAGAGTTTGAAACGAGACAACCATGTGGCCGGATCTCAAGACAATCGCGGAGCACCAAGCGGCTGTTCACACTGACGCAGTCTGCAGGGACGGGCAACAGGGAAATTACAGTCGTCTGTCTTGGCATCAGTGAGAACGGTACTGGTGGAGTTGCGCTGCTCGCATCTTGACACACCACGCGCTCTGACAACAAGGTGCGCAGCTAACGACAGTTTGTGTTACCGTTCTTGCAAGGGACTCACTCGCAGAAGCCCCCCACCGACGGTCCCGACCAGAAGAAACCCTGAGCCCTCCTGGTAGCAAATGGAAGAGGCTCTGCCCGCTGGAACGCCGGGCAAGCAGAAATCTGCTGAGAGGCTCAAAATGTAGTTCTCTTCTCTCGACAAGTCCCAGAAGCGCACCGCTGGTTCCTCGCTGGCAAAAGCAAGGATGTTGTCGCCGACCCAAGTGAATTTGGGGCACGCAGGTAAATGCTGACACCAGGTCAGCTTTATCTGCGAGGCAACTTCTGTGCGCCCATTTGAAGAGGTAGAGAGCTGCGCTAGGCGTCCTTGTGCGGTTAACAAGACCAAGCGGTCTGTGCTTCTTATGTAATCAACAAGGATCAGCCGTTCGGGACACGTGTACCTGTAACGGCGATGGGACAGAATTCACGACCAACAAAGAGTACATTTCCGCCAGGCAGGGCCGTGCTTTGGGGTAGCAACGGTGTCCTAAAAAAAGCGACTGTTGCGCGGGGCTGTAATGGCCGCTTTTCAAACACTCGGGTGCGCAGACCCCTTCACGGGAAGGCGCACGCTGCAGTCTACAGGGGTCCAGCGCCTGAGGGCTGTGGTAGGGCGGCCGCTGGCGCGTTTGTTGTCGGGTACAGTGCAGACGCAAAGAATCTCTGCTATCGACCTTTCCTACCGTTTAGAACAAAGGCCGAGATGGTCAGCCTCGTACACCTCCTGCGAGTTGTACAAAAAGAAGGTTGGACGGGCATCACGGGTATTGCTTCCCTCGTTGCCTATGCGAAACCCCACCTGCACCGGAGAAATGACAAGTTGTAGACCGGGTACGCGTGCTCTGATAAGGTGTTACCTGGCTTGCGAAGAGCTATCTACAGCGTGCTGCCCAGCTTGACCAGCAGCCAGCATTGCTTCAGAGGATTTCGAGTAGTGCCTCCCTGCTAGTTGCACGTCGGGGCTGCCGGCCGAATGCCGTGTTCGCCAGTCCTCAGCTCGCCTCTGACCACGGTTTAAGGGCTACTCGTGCCGTGCACCTTCCTCTCGGAGTGTTGCTGGGGGTGCATATTTTCTCCGCAGGCGGACTCACAAATGTCAGTTCCTCCTCTTTTCGGTACTCGCAGCTGGGTGACAAGAGCTTCCCCTGTTGTGCAGCCTCCACCTTGGACGCAATCACTGTGCCGGAGCTATCGATTGTAACGCAAAGTTCCCCCAGGGGACAGAGCGCTATAGTACGGATGGCGGATTCGTGATGTCGGAGAGACTCAAGATTCTGCGCTTCGTGCTGAAATTGGTCGCGTGAGTGGCTGGGGGGGCCAAGCCATCTCGATATGCGCCCAGTGGACCAACCGACAAAAAGAATGATTTCCTCTGTAAGGCAGCAGTCGTTGACAGGACGGCGCGTGGCGGGATGGCCTCTTGAAGTCTGGACAACTGGCACTTCCAAAGTCCTTCTAAGCATCCGAATAGATCAAAAAGGCACCGTGTCGAAATGTGTTTTTTTTCCCGGTGCAGCGCAAGCAGGAGGCGGGAAAGACACTGTCAGAGCAGAACAAGTCTACCCACCGTTGCAGGCTGTGTAGAGCTCGCTGATTCCTACGAGAGCTGTCAGCTGGGTGCCTGGCGGCTGGCCGGGACATCTGAACCTACAGCGTCCGAGGATGCGACCCTTAGACATCTCACGGGAGGGTCTCTAATGCGCCTCGCAGCCTACAAACTGGATCCTACAAACACGCTGCATGGGTGACTCCTTTGGCAGAGGGTCTGCGCTAGAAATCTCCCGTGTCACCACGCCCTCTACAACGACAACGGTGAGTATCCGGTACCAGCAGACACAGCGGTGCGTGGTGTTCGTCATACGGGGATGCCAGGCCAAGGCGGTGACCGTTGGGCAACATTGCGAATCCCCAGAAAATTCAGATGGGGAATGCTTGAGACCGGCAAGAACCTTTCCGTATTTGTTGAGGACGAGCACTTGGTCCCCTCCGGCAGCACACAGGGCAAGAAGCGCGCGTCCTGATCTGCCGGATGACCATGCGGGATCCGGCCACCGGGAATCCTCCAGGACAGGGAAACGAAAGGAAAGCTGGCAAGACATCGGAACGGCGCCGGTTTCTACCGGCTCACGTTGAGTGGCGTTAAAGCGCAACGAGAACCAGTCAGAGGCATAGCGTGCTTCTGTAGAGATGATTGTCCCCTGCTGCGGTATTCCCCACCCAACTTGTCCGCGCAACTGCGGGGTGGCGGTATACTGAACGACAAACAGCAAGGCCAGTCGCTGGATCCGTTTACCTACCAGCGCTACCCCTGGTGAGCCCAGTAGTAGCGGAGGTGCTGCCCGAGAATGACGATGGTCGTAAAAGCGGTGGCGACCTAGAAGGGCTGGAATCTGCGAAGCAGCAAGGATCTGACGCAGCGCTGTACGTCCTGCTTCTCCGCTCTCACCTGGGTCTTGGAAACAGCCAACAAGCAACCTTCACCATCAATTTTCGGTCTAAACCACCACGGTGATAGGGCGTCCGCGGGCTCCGAACTCTTTACGCAATGCATGCCCGGCCGGAAATCATTCAAGCTTGCCCGTCCACCAGCGGCCCCTGTCCGACATCTTCGTTCCGCCAGGTCGCATTGCCAAGGGGAGACTCGGCTGACCTGTGTCGGCCCGCCACTGGCAAAACCGCTGAGAATTCGATAGCAGTGTCTACGAAAGCGACAAAAGGGCCCCCTCTCTAAGCCAGGGAGAAGAATTGTCTGACCGTTTCGTTGCCCCGCCTGCAACAGCCAGTGCAGAACTTGGCAGTACCTCCGTCCGAGTCTTCAGTAAGCTGCTGACCGGAGCAGGAGACGCCCCCTGCATGACAGGGCTCACGCCACGGTCACGCACATTCTCCTCACCACATGTGAAACCCGTTCACAGCACGCACCGCGACACGCTATGACACACAGGGTCGGCCGTCCGGAGAAGGAGCGGAGGCGGTACACCACCACGGGTGTAGAGTTGTTGCGTCTCCCGCGGAACTTCAGCGTTGCTCAAAATCCTCCGGTGTGAGGACCCCAGTGACCGTGTAGTTCTCTGGTGCCTCGCCATCTAAACAGAAACTGTCGTTCGGCCTTCGCGGTGCTCTTCTTTCGTAGGCCACAGACTCGCCCTAGCTGCGCTTGGGTGGACGCTGGCATTCTTCCTCCAGGCCACAAAGGAGTGGGGCGCTCCTTCTCCGGACGGCCGACCCTGTGTGTCACAGCGTGTCGCGGTGCGTGCTGTGAACGGGTTTCACATGTGGTGAGGAGAATGTGCGTGACCGTGGCGTGAGCCCTGTCTATGCAGGGGGCGTCTCCTGCGCCGGCCAGCAGCTTACTGAAGACTCGGACGGAGGTATTGCCAAGTTCTGCACTGGCTGTTGCAGGCGGGGCAACGAAACGGTCAGACGACTCTGAGGTGCCTGTGCGACCTCAACCGTCGGCACCTTACCACGGTTCGCCGGTGCCACGAACTGCGGTAACGGCTTCAGAGCTCCTGTTCGTTTTCCACGGGTGAACACTTTCCACGGTCAGACACACGCACACACTGAACATATGTTTTAGGGCGGTTGGAGCTCCACGCTCGCTCACAACAATCACTGGCTTCCACCGAGTGTGGCGGCAACACTTCCTAACGATGTAGCTCGTGCGTCACTGCACTCCACTACAGGCCTTAACACCCACATTACAGTACAAGGAATCATCTCTCTCCTTTTTGTTTGCTTTCTTCCTGCCCCCTGGCGACTGTTGGTCGGTTCTCTCCGCCGTGGCCAGGAACCCCATACGGGCGAGCCGAAGGATCGCACACACTCCCTGCCTGATCCGCAGGCCCAGTGCCTTCTCGCAACCGTAGAAACCGCTACGGCGGCGGGCGCCCCAGCACTCTGAACCTCGGACAGCTCTTGCCGCTACCGGCACACTTCTCACTGGTCCGGCACGGGCACCACCGCGATTCTGCGGCTACTCGGCAACAGTGCGGTCACGGCTGCCTCGACAGGCACAACATCTCCCCCCCGCTAGACTCGACGACGTCTCCGTCGTGCAGGGCCAGATAGACCCCGAGCCTCTTCCACTGCTCTTGACCTACGACTCGCCGTTCGTCGGAAGTCATATGGCATGACGTCCCTGCCTAGTGACTCCTCGCGCTGCGCACTCGGAGGAGCCTGTTCGATCGTCCCGCCGTTCTCACCCAAGCAAGTCGGGACTGTGGGGAGCACCTTGCCTCCGTCGCGGCCGGATTCAAGTCTAGGCTGATCCCGTACTCTCGCCCCGCCATTGTCTTGAGCCCGTGGCTCCCCAGTCGGAGGTCCTCGACTCTCCGACCCCGATGCCGTACCAAGAGGCGTGTTAGCCCGTGACACTTCAGAAAGCATCATGGTGGAACCCACAACGCGGCCAGTTGCACGGACCCGTGAGAAAGGCCAGGAAGCCTCGATCTCTTCCGGAAGATCGAGGAGCTTCAACTGGTCCCGCGTCACCTGCCTCTCCGCCTTAGTTGCGACATCTTGCACCCTATAGGTCTTGTCATTGTTGAATTTCTCCAGCACGATCCAGGGCCCCGCCCATCTCGGAGCCACCTTAGCCGGATATTCGGCCATGTCGGCGGGACTCAGCCGTACCGCCACTATGACGCCCTTGGGCAACATTGTCTTCGACGTGCCACACTGTTCGCGTTGCCGCTGCTCCTGCCTCGCGTCATCCTCGTACACATGTGCTCTTGCCCGCCACAATCTGCCAAGCCATGCGACAGAGAGGGAATCCAGGCTCGTCCAAGTACCTCTGGACAGGGAGAACAGCTTCTCGGCCGTGCTCCAGAAAGAACGGGGAGAAACCCGTAGCGATGTGCGGGGTGGAGTTGTGGGCCAAGGCAACTGTGGGCAGGTGCCTGTCTCAGTCCCTCCCATCCTCGTCAACCAGGAGGGCGAATGAATAGGCGAGATTCGGTGCGGAGAGCTGACCGTACCGCGGCGGAACACGCAATTGTGCGTTCGTGCAGGCC
>NW_027154177.1:25222-25432 GCF_002600585.1 Cystoisospora suis
GGCGCCGCAGATTGGTCGCCGGCGTCTAGGCTATGTGCCAAGCGTTCCAAGAGCGCAGGCGGGAAGCCGCAAGGCGGTCGGAACCACGAGGCGCACCGGACGTGCAACCGATGGCGAGACCGGTCAAGCGCGAGAGTGCAAGTTCTACGATACGAAGCTTTGGATGAGGCGAAACAGGGCACTCGGGGTCGCAATGCCCTGAGAAGCTGG
>NW_027154178.1:0-13289 GCF_002600585.1 Cystoisospora suis
TCTCTCTCTCTCTAATCTATCTATCTGTCTTTGTCGTCTATGTGTTCCTTTCTATTTTACAGGCTGTTTCTTTTCTCTCGTACTCGTCTCTCTAGAAGAGAGAAGCAGAATTCTTCTTCTTCTTCTCTTCTTCTTTCTCATTTTGCTTTTCTTTCGAAACAGGTTTTTCTTCCTTTCTTACGTCTTCTTCTCTCGACTAGCGCCTCCCCTCTCACTGCTCCTACCTCTCTTCTCTCTTCTTCCTCCTCCTCTCTGTCTGCGTCTTGTATGAGAGAAGAGGTGATGAGGGAAGCTTCTTCCATATCAAAGAGTGTGGCGATAGGAAGGCGTTCTGTAGAAGAAGAGAAGAAGAAAGACGTGAACCCGCAACTAGTAGAAAAAGAAGAAGAGAGATTGAAAGATTCCGTCCACCTAGACAGAGAGGATCCTACACTTCAGACACCCGAGACGAAGAGAAAGAGTTCTTTCTCTCTTTCTCCTCTCCCCTCATCTCTCATATCTTCCTCTTCTTCTTCTTGTAGTATAGTCAACTCAAAGAAAACTCCGCATTTTTCTTCAAGATCGCAGCGGAGGGGAAAGGAGAAAAGCGTCACTTTACTTGATAAAGAGAATGGTGTCGAAAGAAATTCTTCTCTTCAGTCTCCCTCAATGAGAGGCAAGTTCGAGTGTACATACACCTCAACGGATGACGGTCATGATCCCCACGAAAAGATTCGATGTAGCAGGAAACCTATCTCCTCTCTATTGAATGAAGATTTCCTCAGTTATGAAGAAAGAATGACGTTACAAAGAGATGTGTCTTCTCCTTCTTCTCTTCTTCGCGGACAGGAATCTGCGAAATTCAGTCATCAAGACAATCGAGATAGCAGTGACGAGGAAGAAGAAAAAGCAACCGATCAAGGAGAAAGAACACCTTCCCTTTCTTCTTCTTCTTCTTTATCTCCTTTTTCTTCTCCTTGTTGTTCTTCTCGTCATCTCGAAGATGATCGTTCGCAATCTCCACTTCTTATGCGCACCCCTCGTTTGAAAGATCGCCGTGGAAAGCTGGAAGAAGGTCCAGAGGAGAGAGAAAGAGGCGGTAAAGATGAAGAAACTCTTCAGAGCCCCAGGAGTCCAGTGTTACCTCTCTCTCAAGTAAGAAGAGGGAGAAGAGAAAGAACAAGAGAAGACACCTTCTCACCTTCTTCTTCTTCTTCTTCATCCTATACATCTCCAGTCATATCTCATCGTCATAGGCGATTCCCTTTCTCTAGCTCCTTCTCCTCCTCTTCTTTTTCTCTTTCTCTTTCTCCTAGCAGAGGTTTAGCTCAAAATGAAGATGATAAAGAGAGAGCTCTCTCCAAGAGACGGAATGGAGATGGACCTGCTGAAAGCTTCTCTTCTTTATCTCCTTCTTCTTCTTCTCCTTCTTCTCCTCTACATGAAAGAAGGTGGATTAGAGGGCGTTCTCTGAGCGCTAAGCAACGAGAGAGACTCAATGCGGTTGTCCCTAGTAGGAAGGAGAAGAAGAATCTTCTTCTTATCCTGTCTGATACTGAGGATGAAGATGATAGAAATACATTATCTCCTCTTTCTTCTTCTTTCTCTCCTCTTCTTCGTCATCCCCCGTCTTCTCCTTCATCTTCGTGGAAAAAAAAAGAGACATTCTCTTCTTCTTCTTCCTCTTCTTCTTCTTCTTTACTTTCTTCCTCTCAAGACCCGTCTAGTAGCGGCTCTACCTCTCTTACTCGACCTTCTCCACTTCGATTGTTTTCTTCTTCCTCTTCTTCTTCTTCTTCAGCATCTTCTTCTTCCTCCTCTTCTCCTCTTTCTTCTTCTTTTTCCTCTTCCGCTTCTTCGTCAATGAGCAAAGATGAATGCGCAGGTAATCCTCTTCTTTCTTCCTCTTCTCCTTTCTCCTTTCCTCTTTCTACAGATACACCTCACGCTTCTTCTCTCCCATCTTCAGTCTCTCCCCGTCGTCCTCTTTCGTTCATTAATTCTTCTTCCTCCTCCTCTTTCCCTCAACAATTTCGATCTTCAGCTCCCTCTCGTGACTCTTCTCCAACCTCTTCTTTTTCCTCTTCTTCTTCTTCTTTTTCGTCTTCTTCTTCTTCGTCTTTCCTTTCTTCCACAGCATCGTTTGAAGAGAGACATGCCTGCTTATCTCCACATCTCCTTCACGAGCGGTCAGATCGAATCTTTAACTTTCTGCTTTATAGCGTCTCTCTCTCCGCACCATCGCCATCCTATCAGCCTTTCTATCCTTCTCTCTCTTCTCTCTCTTTACATGCTCGATGCTTAGAGATCTATCTCTCTGCGTGCGAATCTCTTCAGCAAGCTCTTCTTCGCTTACAAGCTTATCTTCTAGTTCTCCGAGAGACACCTAATTGTCTCTCTGATTTGTCTCAATCTCTTCATCCACTCCTTCTCTATACTCTAGCTGTAGATCTAGGATTTCCTGATCTCTTCATAAAGACACATACCTTCTCACTTCCTTCTTCATCTCTCTCTTTCCAGACTTTCTCTCCTATCTCTGAATCCTCTTCTTCTTGTCCACCCCCTCGATATCTCTCTCTCAGTCAATTAGCTGCTTGCGATCTCTTCTCTGTAGAGGACGAAAGACGAACGAGAAGAAAAGAGAGAAATAGTTCACAGCAGAAGGGAGTCGGAGAAGAGAAAGATTTCTTCGATCAAGAGAAGGAAGAGAGAGAAGAAGATAGACCCTCAAGGCCTTATCGGTTTTCTCTCATGGAATGCATGTATGAGATAAGAAGAGATATGATAGAGACAAGGAGAGAGAATGGAGAGGTCGCTCCTGTAATGGAAGTAGCTGGTAAGAGAGTAAGAAATCTTCTCCAGAGATGTCTACGTTCTCAGGCTCACTTCTTATCTATCCACCTTGAAGTCGCACACGGCTGTATGGAAAGAAAGTCTTCTTCTTTTTCTTTTCTTTCGCCTCTAGATCTGAAGAAGGTGAGAGAAGAAGAGGAAGAAGAAGAAGCCAAGTCTAGCATGGAGAGAAGGAGGATGAAGGAGATGAAGAGAGGGGAGACGATCAAGATTGAGAAGAGAGAAAAAGAAAGGTCTCATCATTCTCTCCATGCAAAAGAAGAAGAGGGTGATCTTCTCCACACCTCCTCTCTTCTCTTTTCAAGCGGTTTGAAGAGTTTGAAAGACATTCTTTCACGAAGGACAAGAAGAGGAAGAAGGAGAATAGGCGAAATATCGAGAGGTCGATTTTCTTCCTCCTTTCACAAGAAGAATCTCCTATCTCGGACTCTCCATCAAGAAGAAGAAGGAGAAGGGACAGAACAAAAGAAAGAAGATACCTCTCTTTCTTCTTCTTCCTCTTCTTCTTCTATCTTCGAATATCTCCGAGAGGAGGAGCAGAAAAGATCTTCTTTCTTTCTTATCTGTCCTTCTCTTTTCTTAGTTGCATGCGTCGATGCAGAAATGCACATCCTAGAGACCTGTATGAGGGGCGAAATATCTGAGAACGGAAGCCACACGCAAAAGAATGAGGAAGCAGAGAAAGAAGATATGAAAGAGAAAGAGAAAGAGAAGAAGAAGAGTCAGAACGAAGAAGAGAAAGGAGAAGAGGAGAAAGAGAAAGAAAGAACGATGTCGTCTTCTTCTTCTTCATTTTCTTTTCCTATGAGACTACTAGAGAATCCCCATGTATGGAGGTTAGTAGAGGAGACCTATCTTCATATCATTCAAGCTCTAAAAGAAACAACTCTCTCTCTTCTTCTTCTTCTTCTCCCCCCCCTTCATGGGGCTACACACTCTGAAAAAGTAGAAGTCAAGACTGCAGGACACGGAAGAGAAGAAGACCAAGAAAGAGAGAGAGAGAATGAAGAAGAAGAAGAAAGAGCTATCGGAGAGGAAGATGAGAACGATGAAGAGAGAAGCCTGAAGCGATTTCTCAAAGATTTGAAGAAGAGAAATCTACGAGACAAACAACGAGAAGAAGAAAAAGAAGAAGATGAGAATGAGAATGCTATTCATGATCTCCTATCCTCTCATCCAAATAGGATTGAAATACTTGAGAGAAAGACAGAGATATCTTCTTCTTCGTCTTCTTGTGTCTCTCCTTTTGTGTACATGGCTGCATGCGAGGTTTCTCTTCTCTCTTCTTCTCTTAGCCAGAGATTCAGTCGTATCTTATCACGGGCGTGGTATAGAGCAAGAAGTAAAGAGACCCGGCTGGAAATTTCAGAAGCAGACGAAAGAAGAACGGAAGCCTTGAGGGTCTTCACAAGACGGGAAGGAGAAGGAGAGAGAGAAACAGAAAAAGAGAAAGAAGAAGAAGAAGATCAACGAGAAGTAGGAGGTGGTCGCGGCGCATCATTAGGAAAGAAACATCTCGCCAGACGAGGAGGAAAAGAAGAAGAAGAAGGCGAGAGTGAGGAGAAGAAGAAGAGAGATGATGAGAGAGAAGAAGCGAGAGAGAGGGAGAAGAAGAAGAAGAGAAAGAAGAAAGAAACGGTTTCTCAGCTGGTCAAAGCCACTTCAAATACAGGGAATGCTCTTCTATCGATTCTTCAGACAAGTCACGAGACTCTTCTTCTTCTGCTCTTCTTCTCCAAAACATCTTCTCCTTCTCTTCTCCACGATCTAGCTTTCTCTTCTCCTTCTTCTCTTTCTTCTTCTCTCATATCTTCTTTCTTCTCCCCGAGAGACAGAGGCGAGGTGGAGATAGAGAGAAGGAAGATACTCAGAGACGTGAGAGTAGAAGAAGAGGAAAAGAGAGAAAGAAGAGACTTCTCTCTCACGACGGTCCCTTCTCTTCACGGTCTGTTCGGGCCTTTCGATGTGAGAGAAGAAGAGAAGGAGAAGAAGACATCTTCTGTAAAGAAGAAATATCCTCCATATCTATTTCTTTTCGCCTCTAGCGAAGGAAAAAGAGCCAGTTTACACGAGGTCAAAAGATCTCTAGGGTGTAGAGAGAAATTTTGGAGAGAGGTTTATTTTCGGGTGTATCTACAGCTAGCAAAGCATGCCTTGTTACTTTGTGAAACATTTCTCTCTGGATGGACCCTCTCTCTTTCTCTTCTCCATAACTATAAATCCTTTTCTTCTCAACATGTCTCTTCCCCCTCTCTCACGAAGGAAGAAAACGAGGGAGAAAAAGAGTCATCTCTTCTTCTCTCTCCTCTTTCTTCTTCTTCTTCTTCGTCTTCTTCTCAAAGACTTCTTCTTCCTTTAGATCCCGAAGATGACACTAATAAAGGATTAGATCTCTCCTGGTGGGTCGCTTCTATACAAAGACATAAGCTTGCACGAGACGAGGCAAGATCTGCTTTGAAATATCTCTTTCTTTCCCTTTCCCTTCTCCATACTCCTCTCTCCTTTTCATCCTCTTCTTCTTCTCCTCCTCTCACTCTAGCTGCAGATCCTATCACGATGAAGGAGTCCTGTCTTTCTCATTCTTTAGATACACATGAAAGAAGCAAAAGAAAGAAAGATCTCGATCCTCTCAAAGGCTTACAAGGGCGAAGTTTGCAGAGTGGAGGAGCAGTAGAGGGAAAGGAAGAGCAGCAGGAGATCTCTTGGGTCATTCCTCAGCTGGTAGAAGAAGAAGAAGAGAAAGAAGAAGAAAGAAGTGGAGACAGGAAAGAGAAGAAAAGGCAGGAAGGAGAGGAGGCGAAGCAGATGAAGAATGAAAGAAGACGAGAGGTGCTAACGAGAGAAGAAGCTGAGAGAGAAGAAGAAGAAGAAGGAAAGAGAAAAGAAAGAAGAGGAAGAATGCAAGAAGAAGAAGAAAGAGGGGTTTGTAAGAAGAAAAAGAAGAATACGGGGAGTAGTCATGGATGGATGGATGAGGTGAAAAGGTCAATCTTACTCAGGTAAGAAAGAAAGAAGAGAAGAAAAAAAAGGAAAAGAGAAAGCTTCCATTTCTCTTTGCTTCTTATGGGTAGATGAAGAAGATTTCTATTTCATTACTTCTCTTTTTATGATGACTGTCACCATCGCCATATTCATACACCAGGTGTATATACACCTGAAATGTCACACCCCGCATGTTCGTTTTTTCATCGTCTCTTCTCATATCGATTGTGGGCTCCTCCTTACTCGAGCCATCTTAAGCCTTCTCTTTCTCTCTTTTCTTCCCTTTCTCTTTCGTCAGCCATTCTTCTCTTCTCTCCTTTTCTTTCTTCTCTTTAGCAATCCATGTCCCTTGTTACGATGAAGAATGCCCCCTTTCCGATCTTTCTTCTCTGGTACTTTCTTTCTCACTCCTCTTTCTTCTTTCTATCTTCTTTCTATCTTTCTTTTCTTTTTCAGAGACTTCAGCCATCTCTTTTGGCTGAGTAAAGGATGCGAGCTTCCTTTCATCTCTATCTCTTCTTTACTCCTTTCTGCTTTTCTTCTTATTTCTCCCTCCTCTTCTTCTACGAAAGACACATCTGAAAGCTTTCTTCTTTCTTTCTTCTTCTCCTCCTCCTCTTCATCCTCTTCTTCCGGGGCACGAGAAAGTCTTCTGTCCCTCTCACGTTCTTCTGCAGATAGCGATGTGCAACAACGAGAGAGAGAAGAAGAAGAAGAGAGGAGAAACGCAGAGAGAGAGAAGGAAGAAAGAGCTAGAGAGAAGAAAGCAGATAGTGAAGAGAGCCGTCTCTGTGTGGCAAATTCAAAAGGAGGAGAGAATCCTCTTTCTAAATTTTCTCTTAAGACTCCTCCTGTTAAGGATATTCTACACCATTCGGATTATAAGGTATCGCTTGGAGAGGGAGAAAACGAAGAAGAAGAAGAGAGAGAAAGAGAAAGAAGTGTGAACAAGAAGAAGAAGATCTCTCCCTCTTCGAATCTTCCTGATCTACCTCATGAAAGATACTATCTTTTGTCGTGTATCTTTCTTCATCTTTCTCTTCTCACTTCTTCTCTCTCTGCTGAAGAAGAAGACCAAACGTACCGAGGAAGGTTCCCCGCCAGAAGAGAAAGAGAAGAGAGCCTACTTTCGCAGCGCTCTCTCTTTAAAAGCAGAGAAGAAGAAGAAGAAGAAAAAGAGAAAGAGAGCCAGAGAAGAACAGAAAAAGAAGAAAAAGTCTCAGAGACCTCGACAGATGAGAAGTCTAAGAGAAGGTCTCCACCTTCTTCTCCTATTCCTTCGTCTTTGTTAAGGAGAGATTTCGACGACAGCTTCTCCATTCATGGCAACAGAAGAAGCAAGACAGGAGATACGGAAGAAGAGAGAGAAAGAAGGCGAGAACAAGAAGAAGAGGAAGAAGCAGAAGAAAGCGAAGAAGAAGAAGAAGAGAGACTCGATATGATGATATCTACGTTAGCAGCATCGTGTATAAGACGAAGTAGATCAGGTCTTGACTGGTACGAGAGAGCCCAGGCGTTTCTCAAGGCATGGGAGAAGAAAATTTCCAAAGAAGAAGAAGAAGACGCCGCAAGAGAGAATGAAAAAGGCAAGATGAAATTCAAGATGTTCCGGACTATACAGAATACGCGGACGGGAGAAAGAGCAGGAGAAGAGAAAGAAGAAGTCTCGCATCAGTCCTTTTCTTTTCGGTCTATGGATGGAGAGAGAAGGCGGGAAGATCTTTCTCTCCTCGAGGTGAAAAAGGGGAGAGAGAAAGATGTACAGCCATACACCGCAGATGACGATCAAGAAGAAGAAAAGAGAGAAGAAGAGAGAATAGAAGCAAGAGGAGAAGACGATGAAAGAGAGTCGTGCTGCTCTGTGAGGCGAAGAGGTCCTTTTTCTTCTTTACAGTTATCTTTATCTCCTTGTTTGCACTCTTTAGGAGAGGTTTCTATGGGTAGAAAAGTAGATATCGCTGGACTACAGTTGCGCGTGTGTAGAAGTCTCTTTCAGGGAAGAGAGAGAAGAGAAAGAGCGAGGCACATCCTACAGAATCTCCGGACAGCTCTTCTTCACTTTCATATCGATAGTAGTCAAGAAGAAGAAAAACGAGAAGAAGAAGAAGAAAAGAAGAAGAACAAGCCTTCTCTTTTGGAAGATCAAGAGAAGATTCTTTTCCTTTCCAACGCGTCTTCTTCTTCTTCTCCCCCTCTTGCAGATCCTGTAGGATTGTCGATGCTCTTAGAAGAGCTGGGTCGCCTCGCGTATGAAGATGACAGTTGCTGTGAATGGAGGGAAGAAGAAGAAGAAAAGAAAGAAAAAGAAGAGAAGAAATTAAAGACGAAGAAGTCACATCGAGATTTCCTCATGTTTTCTCCTGTATCTAACAAGAAGAGGGATGAGAAAGAAGAAGAAGAAGAGAGAGAAGAGGAAGAGAAAGAAGAAGAAGCGGCGATAGGAGGAGGAGAAAGTCAGAAATCGATGTTGTCCCTCCAGGAGAATCTTCTTTTGAATCGAGGCTTAGGATTATTTTTAGCCAATGCATGCATAGCTCCAGTGACGAGCTCTCTAGATCGACACGTAGCTATGCTGTCAAGAAGTAAAGGTCTGAAGATTCCAAGAGAAATCTCTCCAGAGGAACTTCTACAGAGAGATGGTCGATGCAGAAGAGAGCTAGCTAACTATGACGAGGTAGAGAAGAAGAAGAAGATGAGGGGTCTAAGGCTTGCAGCAGGGATGACAGAGAAGAAGAAGGGTGATGGAAAGGAAGAAGAAGAAGAGAAGAGAGAAAAGAAGAACAGTGTAAACAGAGGAGAAGAAGATACAGGACTTTTAGAAAGCGATGTGATGAGAGAGAAGAAAGAGAAGAATGAAAGATTCATAAGAAAAGAAGAAGAAGGGAGAGAAGGAGGAGAAGGTAGTCATATGCTATCTTTAAGAGAGGAGGGGAAAAATCTTTTCTTCCGTTCTCCATCCAGAAGGTCTTGTAAGAGACGTGCCTCTCTTCCTTGTTTACCTAACTCTTCCCTCCTCCAGCCTTCTCTGCAAGGGGATCACGGAAGAAGAAGCTCCAAGAAAGGACGAAGCACCCCGTCGTCACCTCCCTATGAAGAAGATGAAGAAGAAGAAGAGAGAACTCAATGTCAAGATGTTTCTCTTCTTCTCTTCATTTCTCCTTCTTTCTTCTTATCTGGAGACGCCTCTCAAGACCCCCCCTGCCGTCGTCTTCATGGCCTTTCTCTTCATAACTCTCTCCTGAGAAATTCTCGTCTTTCCTTCTCTCCTTCTGATCTAGAGAGAGAAGAAGGAAATAAAAGAGATAGCGCAAAGGTGGAGTTGAAGAAGAGAAGACAAGAAGGAGGGGGAGAAGAAGAACAGAATAGAAGTGTTGATGATAATAAGATACAGATCAAGAAGACGAAAAGACATTCTTCAATCAGTCTCGCTTCAAGAGGAGACAGGAAAGAAGGAAATGACTGTGAAGATGCTGTTAATGAAGGTGAAGAAGGACTCTTCTTTTCTTCTTCTTCTTTCTTCTTCTTCTTTTGTCCTCTTGTCTATCAGCAGACGGATGGTATGCTGTGGGCTGCTGAGGCGTATGATCGAGCGGGCCAGGAGGTCTATTCTGTTAAAGCTCTATCTGCAGCTCTAGACAAATGCTGTCGTTGGACTTCCTGTCTACCGCTAGCCACCCGGTTAGAAAACTACGTCCATGAAAGACGTCCCCTGGATACATGCCGATATATAGCCCTATACAGATAGTCTCTCTCTCTCTACATATATATATATATATATGCATATAGACATACATACATATATATATATATATACGTGTATATATATAGATATAGATATAGGTGTGGACGTATGCACATTTGAATGAGTCTATATTTATATAGTAGATCACGTGACCCGTGTCTGTCTCTTTTTGTTTTGCTGTGCTCCTCCTCGTAGGCAGTCTTCGTTTCTTCAAGTCTTTCTAAATCTAAGGATTCTACACACTATATTCATTCATCTCTTCGCTCCCAACATAGGTTCACTCTCTTTCTTTCTTTTTCTTTCTCTCTTTGTATGTCTGTATCTATCTCTATCATGTATCTGTCTCCTATCTTCTGTGCCTTCCTTCCTTCTCTCTCTTCTCTCCTTTCCTTGTATCGATTGCTTCGAGTTTTATTGTGCTACTAAGATAAATCGCTAAGACGGCAGAAGCATAGAAACCATCCTTGTCGAGTTCTTCTTCTTCTTTTTCTTCATGATCTCTTCTATCTCTTTCTCTCTCCTCATGAGCTCTTCTTCTTTTGTCTCGCGGTTTCTTCCTTTTTCTCTCTCTCTCTCTCTTTCCTCTTCATCTTCATCTTCTTCTCTTGTCCTCCAACTTTCTTCCTTTCTTTCTGTGGTCAGGATCGCAACGTCTCTTCTTCGCTTGACGCTTAGACATGGACCTCCCCGACTAGAAATCTCCGATATACGAGCTGCTCTACTTCCTTCTTCTTCCTCTTCGTCCTCTTCTTCTTTTCTCTCTCCCCCTATCTCTTCTTCATCCGCCTCATCGTCAGGTGCTCTTAATGTGGATCTTCTTCCGGCTTCTCAGCTAAGTCTCTCCACGGCTGCACCCTCGTCTTCTCTTCTTTCGTTCACAAGCTTCTTTTCCTCTTATTCTTCTCCTTCTCCTCCTTCTCCTCTTTCATCTTCTAAAGAGAGAGAAGATTCTTTACAAACCCTCTTAGAAGAGCAAGAGGAAAACTTCAAGAGAAACGCCTTCTCTACGTCCACCCCTGCATCTGATAGAGAAGAGACGAGGCATTCTTCTTCTTCTCTTTCATCTCCGCCGTCTCTCTTTCCCTCTTCTAAAAGAGAAGAAGAAAAAGAAACGATCCTACTAGAGAGAGAAGTGAAACAGGAAGACCACAAAGAGGAAAAGAAGGAGGATCTCCATCTTTTCTTGAAGAGGCAAGCACTTGGGGCATTGTATAAGCCGGAAGGTCTCCCGTTACTAGGGGGCCTCTCGCCCGTCGAGCACTTACAGCTGAAAGCTCTTCTTCAGCACCTCTTGTTGTCCCTCCTTCTTGTCTTTCGCGACTGTTCCTCTTCATACAGATCCATCGTGTCTAGTCAGAAAGAGAGCTTTTCTTGCCTGAAAGATGCAACTCCAAGAAGAAGAAGAAGGCGCTGCGCAACTTCTCTCTCATTCCCTAGTTCGGGATATGAGAAAGAAGAGAAAGAAGAAGAAGAAGATGGAGATGGTCTCTCTCTCTCTAATTCAGGCAGGAGCCTCTCCGATGATAGATCTCTCTCGAATCGTGATGGTAGAGAGGCAGAGAAAGAAAGATCGAAGAGAAGAGAAGAAACCCAATTACCAGAAGAGAGAGATGAAGAGAGAGAGGTCGGTTTCCCATATGTAGAGAACACAGAGGAAGAGAGTACGAAGAGGGAGGAGAAGATAGATAGGAGAAGAATTATGGTGATGGATGAACGAAGGAGCAGCAGCAGCAGAAGAAGAAAAAGATATGTCGAGGACGCGGTTGTATCTGTTGAAGATTACGCTAATCTCATAGAAGCTCTTCTCGAGTCAAACCTTGCATGCAATCATACCTTTCTAGAAGAAATAGCTGGTGCTCCTTCCTCTTCTTCTGCGTCTCCATCTTCTTCTTGTTCCTCCTCGCTGTCATCTCTCACGTCTATGAGAAGTATACACCCGAAGAGAGGAGAAGAAGAAGAAGAGAGTACTCAAGAAGAAGAAGAAGAGAAGGGCTGCTGGTCCTGCTGCGGAGGTGCGCTTCCTCGCCCAGCTCTTCTTCTTCTTCCTCCTTGTTCTCCTGCGCGTGAGTGTTCCATTCATCTAAGACTTTCTGCGAATCTTCGGGAGCTCCTTTTACCTGGGTATGAAGAGCTCTCTTCTGCCTTGCAAGATCTCGAGAAAAGTCATTTGTCTTGTGAAGGGAAGAAGAATCTTTCTTTCTTTTTTGAAGGACAGAAAAAGAGAGAGGAGGGGAAAGAAAAGAACAGAGATGACGATGATGGCGAAAGTTCAAGAGATACAGAGATCGACGAAGATATCTATCATCCAGACGTACTCAAAAGAGAGAAGGAGAAGAAGGAAGAAGAAGAAGAGAAGAAGAAGGAGCGAATGGAGGATGTGGTAGAAGAAGAGGGAGAAGGAGATTGTGTACGAGAAAGAAAGAGAAGATGTCCTGAGAGAGATGGGGAGAAGGAGAGAGAGAAGGAGAAGAATGAAGAGAGAGAGAGAAGAGAGACTGATAAGAAGAAGAAGGAGATAGCGTGGAAGATTCTAAGGATGAACCACATGATGAGGAGAAAACCTTTCAGGGGGGATAACAAGCGAGACCACATAGAAGAGGAAGCACATGGAGACCCACAAACCTTTCACACCATAGATGCCTATCAAAGGAGGTAAAAAGGGAGACTTCTCTCTCTCTCTTTCTTCCTCTTCTTCACGAAGCAGTCTAGCCCGATCTTCCCTTCGCTTCTCTTCCTCCTCCTTCTCCCTCCTCCTCCTCTCTTCCCTAAGCTTTAAGTAGGCGTCTTCCTCTTCCTTCTGCGCTTCTCTCAAACGACGCAAGCGCTCCTCCTCCCTTGCCCAGTCCTCCCTCCTTCTTTTCTCTTCNNTCTCTTTCTTCCTCTTCTTCTTATTCCTATTCTTGCTATTCTCAACACATCCATACCTTCATATGTGCAAACATGTAGACAGGCAGATAGATAGATAGATATAAACAGATCATAGATGCGCCCTACACAGATATAAGGTATAAGTACAAGAGTGTATAGATATCTATGTAGGTCTATAGAGAGAGGGAGAGATAGCTATGAATAGAGATAGACAGTCTCTAACTATTCTCTATCCAGGCTCATCTATAGAATATCATTCACATCTAGCTATAGATCTATCTCTCTCAATGTGTATATGCATCTTACATAGTATATATATGTCTGTATATATATATATATATATATATGACTATGTATATATGTACGAAGATGTGTGTATCTGTTGAGGCTTGTATTGTCGTAGTGTTTAGTCTCATGCAAGGAGGGATGATACTAGTGACAATGACGATGATGAACACCCTCACTTCTTCTTCTTCTCTTCTTCTTCTTTCTCCAAATCTCCTGGCCTGTCTCTACTCCTTCTCTCTCTTTACACATACATCCACGTTACGTAGGCGCAGTCGTACATATATCTATATCTATATATGTATATAAAGATAGAGAGAAAAAGGACTTGAATATATGTATATATATATACATAAATCGCCTCCTCTCTCTGTATATCTGTATATGTGGAGGTTCCCAGATATATATATATATATATTGGGTATATATATGCATCTGTATGTGCATATGCTTTCCTGTACATGAGAAGCTTTTAGTGTGTCTGACCCTTCTACGTCGGTCTTTTTCTCTTGAATTACTCTCGTTCTTTTTCATCTCTCTCTGATCTCCTTCCTCTCTTTTATCTCTTTCTTTCTTTCTC
>NW_027154178.1:13380-23807 GCF_002600585.1 Cystoisospora suis
TTTCTTTCTCTTTCTTTCTCACTTTTTCTTTCTTTCTTTCTTTCTTTCTCTTTTTGTCTTGTGGGGTTCCTGATAGGTTTGTGTCTTCACTTCCCGGATATTCACTGCTTTTCTTCTTTCTTCAAGAGAGCTTGAATGGCCTTTCCTCTTTCTCTTCAACACCTTCTTCACTCCCCTCTTCTGTACCTCCTTCTTCTTCTTCTCTTCTTCATGGACATCTCTCTTCTTCTTCTTTCTCATCTTCTTCTTCTTTTTCTTTCTGCTCTCCGCCTGTCTGTCGATCTCTTTTGGAGGCGAGTTTGTCGGCGCTAGGAGACTTGAGTCTTCTCTGTAAAGAAAACCTCTCTACTTTCCGTCGGAGAGAAGAAGATTTCGATAAAATAAAGAAGAGACAGATCACCTCCCGAGACACCCTCGGGTCTTTCGCGTCTGCTTTACAGAAAGGAAATGTGAAACGCTTCGTTCCAATGAAGAATGAGAAAGAAGGAGAAGAAGAAATGAAGGAACAGAATACGATGACGATGAGGAGGCTCGTCGGAGGGAGGGGAGAAAGAGAGAGAAGTACGGAGAGAAAGACAAGCGATGTGAAGAGAGATAGGGGTTCTCTTACTATCTGGGAGAAGTACGAACAGAGCGAGAAAGAAGAAGAAAGAGAGAAAGAGAAGAAGAACAAGAAGAGAGAAGAGGACGTTGAGGATCGTCTCAGTGAAGAAAGAAGAAGAAGAAAGAGATCTACGGTAGACATGCATGAGAGGGAGAACAAGGATAACTTCTCTTCATCTCTCTTTTCTTCTGCCTTCTATCCTTCCTCTTCTTTTTCTTTCTCTTTCTCAGCTTGTGGTTTATCTCTTCTTTCCTCGAGTCTTCATTCAATTCTTCAACTTTCTACACACGCTTTCATACAGCATCATATTCTTCCTCTCTCTCCTCTTTCTTCTCTGTCTTTTTCTTCTTTCTCTTCTTCATCTTTTTGTTCTCTTGCTTCTTTGCTTTTCATAGGAATGAGAGATCTTTACTACCTCTCTCACCCTCTCTATTCTCGTTCTTATTATGACCGCCTCATCATGTGCCTTGACGGCGTGAAACAAGAGACGACGAGGAAGTGTGTCTCTCTTCTTCTTCTTCGTCTGCTTGAGAAGCTCCAGATTCTCTTAGGTGTCTTTTCTGTATGTTTAGCGATACGCTTAACAGATGCCTTCAACCTGACGAGTGCTGCGAAGTATCTCCTCGACGTTTTAGCTAAGCTCAGAAGATTCTCTTCTCTCTCTTGTCGCAATGAAGAGAGAGAAGAAAGAGATGAAGAGAGAGAAGAGGGAGAGGAAAGGAGACAGAAGCGAGGAGAGACTGGGAATGAAGAACACGATAAAGATAGAGACAAGAAAAGATTCCCAAAGGAGACGTGCGATCAAAGAGGAAGAAAAAGATGCAAAAAAGAAGAAGAAGAAAAGAAAGAGTGGGATTGTAGAGAAGGGGAAGGAGCAAGGCAAGATGAAGAAGAAGAAGAGAAGGAGGAAGATGAGGATATAGAAGTAGAGAGTGAGAAAGAAGAAGAAGAAGAGAGAATAGAAGGAGAAGAAGATTTCTTCTTAGATCTTTTACTTCAGGCAGCGGTCTCTCTGAGCTGTGGCGGACATGCCGTTTCTTTACAGATGCTTCATAGAGAAGAAGAACGCCGACTTTTCTATCATCTTGTGTCTTTCTCTTGTTCTTCTTCCTCTTCTTCTTCTCCTTTTCTTTTCGTTTTCACGATCTTAAATAGGCTACTAGAGTCAACGCATCTGCATAGAGATACGCGAAACAGGATAGTCACCGACATTTCTTCTTCTCTCTCCTTTACACCTTTCTCCCTTCCTTCTGATCGATTTGCTTTCTTTAATTCTTCAACACCTTCTTCTTCTTTCTCTTCTTCTTTCTCTTCTTCTTCTTCTTCTGAATCACACATATGGCCGGGGAGTGTATGTACAGCTCTTTCTGATCTTTATACCTCTTTCTCATCCACTGTTTCGTCTGTGTTTCTTTCTCTTTCTCCTGCTAAAGACTATCTCATGATAGCCCGTCCATTCCCGTCTTCTTTTCTTTCTTCTCTCTACAAAGGTATCGACAAAGGCCTAAAGAAAGACAGAAATTTCAAGAGGAAAGAAGAAAGACGCGAGAGAGAGAGAGTCTCACGACAGGAGAAGGAAGATAGAGAAGTACAAGTCAGCAGGAGAGAGGGTGTCTTCTTAAGAGAGGAGAGAGAAGAAGAAGAGGAAGTTATTTCAGTGAAAGAGAAGAAGACGAAGAAGAAGAAGAAAGAGGATTCAAAACTCATTGAAGAGAAAGAGCAAGAGAAGTTTCTATGGCTTTCGTACTACCTCCCTCGACTTCATTCTTCTTCTCATCATCTCGACAGCCACCCCTCTTCTTCTTCTCTCTCTTCTTCTTCTCCTCCTCTCTCTTCTTCTCCTCTCTCTTCTTCTCCTCTCTCTTCTTCTTTCTCTTCTCATTCATGGGGGGGTGTGTTACGCGAGTATCAGTGGCTTCAGTACTGCCTCTCATTAGCAGTCGGCCACACAAACGCAGGAACGACACCTTCTTCTTCTTCTTTCTCTTCTTCTTATCGAAAGGATGACGGAGACCAAGTAGAAGATGAAGAAGCCGAAGACGAAAACGGAGAAGATACCATGTCTTCACTCGCTTCTTCTTCTTTAACTCCTTCTTCTGCTTCTCCTTCCTCTTGTCTCTCTTACTTTTCTTCTTCTTCTTTTTCGGGGGCCCGTGCATGCAATCACGGTCACGTTGACTCTTTCTCTCCTTTCTCTCCTCTAACGCCCCCTTCGATCACGACTAAAGATTCTCTTCTTTCTTCTCCTTCTTCCCCTCTTCTTTCTTCTCCTTCTTCCCCTCTTCTTTCTTCTTCTTCTCTTCATTCTTCTTCTTCTTCTCTTCATTCTTCTCCCTTTCTTCAAGCCGAGATTCGAGAAAGACAAAATTTTCCATCTCCCTTCCCTCTCACGAACGTACCCGCGAAGAACGACGAGACAAAGAAGAAGCCCTCCACTCCCCAGAAGAAGAAGAAGAAGAAAGAAGGAGAGGAGAGATCCTTCGTTGTTTCTGTCAAAGAAAAGAACATGTTGAAGAAGAGAGAAGAGAGAGACGACGACGTCCAATTTCTTCAGAGATGGTGGAAGCAAAGACGTCTTTTGGAGAAGAATTTGCGAGACTTCACTTGCCTACGCTTAGAGCAAGAGAACTTCTTCGGCGGGATAGCCTCTCTCTGCTTAGTAGGCTGGCCTTCTCTTGTTGATCGAAGTCAAAGACAGAAAGAAGAAAAGGAGGAGAGAGACACGTTGAAGAAGCAGAAGAGGGAGAGTAGAGAGGAAAGATCTCTTGAAGAAAAAGAGAGGAAGCACGATAGCTATATACATATCTCATTCTCTTCTTCTTCTTCTCCTCTGTTGCAACGGGATAGGAGACTTCTCTCTTCTTCTTCTTTTCTTTCTTGTCGTACAGAAGACATTCCGGAGAGGGGAGTAGAGAATGTGAAGGAGAGAGAGTGTTTCGTCTCCCCGAGGCCACATGCAGAGAAAGAAAAAGAAGCAAAGAACCCCGACGACCAAGGTGATGAAGAGAGAGGGGAGAACCTTCTGAGAAGAGATAAAAGAGAGACGATTAGTATCAGGGATAAAGTAGAAGAAGAAGAAGAGGTTAAGAAGGAAAGTGAAGAGAGAGAGAGAGAGATGTGTCCCTTGAAGAGACTTCTGGAGGCATGCGGCCTATTCCTTTATGAATGGCTACAGACAGGCTCCTCTCCCTCTTCTTCTTTTTCTTTCTCTTGTTCCTCTTATCTTTTCTCTTTATCATCGTCGTCCTATCTAGACTTTGAAGAAGATCAAGAGAGAAGAGATACCTGGAGGGAGCGAAGAGAGAAGCGATTCCTCCCACCTTCTCTGTCTCCTCCCTTTCCTCTTCTTCAGCCTTTGAATACATGGCTCGTTCTCTCAGAAGACAAGCAAAGAAGAGAGAGAAGAAAAAGAAGAAGAGCTCGAGGTGCTGCTGTATCGATTCTTCCTGCGTTAGCCCAGCTTACATGTGCTCTTCTCTCCCTGCGCGTGCGAATTCTCATCCCGCCTAAGATGAAAGGGAGCGAAGAAGAAGAAGAAAGAAGAAGAAAAGAAAGAGAAAGAGGAAATGGCTTGACAGAGATAGAGACGAGACGGAGTGAAGAAAGAGACTCTCGAAGAAGCTATGTCGTAGGACTGCAGAAGAAAGCGAGAGGAGAAGAAGAAGGGAAGCAAGAAGACGAAGAAGAAGAAAGAAGAGAAGAAGAGAGAGAGAGAGGCGACAGAAGAGAAGAGAAGAGAAGATGTAGAGAGAGAAGAGAGGATCCGTATTTGCCAGAGATATCTAGAGCTCTTTCAGCAGTCTCTTCTCCTCTCCAAAGAAGAGGAAGAAGGAGAGTCAAAGAAGAAGAAGAAGAGAATCTTAAGAAGATGAAAGAGAAGATGAAGAAGAGAATATCTCTATCCTCTCATGAAGAGAGTATCAATGGAAGAAAGAAAAAGAAAGAAGAAGAAGAGGAAGAAACCCATAGAGATGTAGGTGACGTGTCGTCTCTCCTTAGCCGTCTCTACATGCACGAAATGACTAGCCATCTAGATTCAAGAGGCTCCCTAACTATCTCTCTTCCTTCTCTCTCTCGATTCCTTAAGCATTATATTCTCTATCCTGTCTTACTACATCGCCCTTCCTCTTCTTCTTCGGACCGAGCAAAGAAAGAAATCCACGATGTTTCACAGCGAAGTGAAGCGCAGAAGTTCGACGAAGAGAAAGAGAGATATGCACAGAGAAGAAGGAAAGAAAGAAGAGAAAGAGAAGAAGAAGAAGAAGAAGAAGAAGAAAGGAAAGCGTGGGAGGTGTTTACACTTGGGTATTTTGCTCTAGTTGTAAAGAGACTTTCTCAGACATTCTCTCTCAACTCTCGTCTTTCTTTCTCTCCTTCTTCTCCCTTTATCGATAAAGTCTTCTCTTCTTCTTTCTCTTCTTCTTCTTCTTTCTCTTCTTCTCCTTTCTCTTCTTCTTTTTCTTTGCCAGGGACCATCAGCTGTGCCAGTGAGAAAGAGGCGAAAGACGGAGAAGAAGAGAAAGAGAAAGAGAAGAAAGAGGAGAGAGAGAAGGAGACTGAAGAAGGAGAAGAAGAGAAGAGAGACATGATAAGAAGTGAAGGTAGGAGTTATATCGAAATAAGAAGGAAAAGACGGACGGCAAGAATAGGAGGAGCAAAGAGCTCTCCACGTACAGAAGAAGTCCTAAGGATGGGAAGGCTGAAGCTTCTTTCGCCTTCTTCTTCTTCTTTATCTCCGTCGTTCTCTTGTTCTTCTTCTTTTTCCTTTTCTTCATTTTCTTCTTCTTCTTCTTCTCCTGATTTTTCTCTTCATGCCTTTCACCGACAGGCCGATCTTTCGAGGCCTGGAGTCACGACGTCTCTCGATCTTGGCCGAGGAGAAAAGAATTACAGACACCGAAGTGAAATACAAGAAGAAGAAGAAGAGAAGAAGAAGAAGCAAAGGAGAGAAGAAGTTGAAGAAGAAGAGAAGAAAGAAGGGGGAGAAGAAGATTTGGGGATTTTTCTTGGGGTGGAGCCAGTAATTCTTTATGCCGATAAGTATTTATCTCTTCTTCCCTTTGAAGGCTTTCCTTCTCTCCGTATGGCGCCTCTCTGTAGATCAGGTGGGTCGTATCTCATGACGAGGTATCTTCTCTTTCATCTTGTCGAGAAGAAAAGGAGAAAACTGTCTGCCTGGAGAAGAGAGCTCCAAGCTGCATGGAGGAAGGCGAAAGAAGAAGAAGAAGGAGAAAGTAGACAGAAAAGACGAGGGAAGATCTCTGACGCGGGAAGATTTGAAAGAGATAAAAGAAGAGGAAAGAGAAGAAGATCTGGAGATGAAGAAGAAGAAGACGAAGAAAAGGAGATAGAGGGACAAAGAAAAGAAGAAGAAGAAGAAGTGATTGAAGTCCTAAGTAGTGAAGAAGAAGAAGAGGAGAGAACAAAGCAGCAAGTCAAGGATGATAGAGACTATCATCAAGAAGACAAGGAAGAAAAGCACCTCTCTCTGTCTCCCCCGGCGACGAATCATTTCCGTTTTCCTTCTTCTTCTTCTTCTCTTCATTCTCCTCTCTTAACAGCCTCGTCTTCTGTTTCATACAGAAATTCCACCTTTTCTCAGTTTCGTGATCCTCTCTCTTCTTCTCTCTCTCCTCTTCACTCTTTACCTTCTCGTAAGGCGTCGTCTTCTTCTCCTCTCTTTCCTAGCCATTCTTCATCCGGTCTCCCCACCTTTTCTTCTTCTTCTTTCATGCAGCATCGCATTCTCTTAGGAGAGGCGAAAGACCAAGACCAACAGAAGCAGATACAGCAGAGGAGACAAAGGCAGAGACAAGAGGAGAAGAAAACAGTTTCCACCATTCCTACTACTACTCCTACTACTACTTCTACTCCTCCTCCTCCTACTGAGCGATCTTTGTCTTCATCTCTTCTCTCGCAAATACCAGTTCGTTCCCTTCATGGAGCGAGGAGACATTGCCTTTACCAAGGAGAAGAAGAAGGGAGAGAAATCCCAAGAAATCGGAGTGGCTTCTTCTCGCATGCAAAGAGAACACAAAAAAGAGAAGGAGACAGAAGAAGACATGAAGAAGAAGAAGAGAAAGGAGAGATGGAAGGAGTTAGAGACAAAATCGTAAAAAGAAGAAGACAAGGTCTTTCTCAAACTCAGGGAAATCGTCTGTTTAAAGAAGGAGGAGATCCTCTCTCTTCTTCTTCTCGTCTTCATCCATCTTCTTCTTCTTCTCCATCTACCTCTTTATGTCGTCCTTTCAACACCTCTCAAGAACGTCTCTTCAACCCTCCTCTCTTCTCTTCTCATGGTTCTCTTTCTTCTTTCTCTTCTTCTTCTTTCTCTTTCTCTTCTTCTTTCTCTTTCTCTTCTTCTTTCTCTTTCTCTTCTTCGTCTTCTTCCTCTTTCTCTTCTTCTTGTGTATTTCCTTTCTCTTCTTCTCCTAATTCTTCTTCAGCCCCAACACACCATCGAACTGCGTCACCTCAGGCCGCTGTCCCTCCTTCACTCCCACACACACAGTCTCCTCTCCGTTTGCATGGAAGGACAAGGGAGAGGAGAATTTCTTCTTCTTCTTCGCCTCGATCTCTTGATCCTTTTCAAATATCTTTCCATCAAGAAAGAAGAAGGCTAAGAAAGGCAGAAGGAGAAGAAAAAGCAAGACAGAAAAGGGAAGAAAATGCAAGAAAAGAAGATGAAGAAGAAGATCACGATAACTCTGGAAGTAAAGTGAAGCTTTCCGTATGTCTCCTAGATCATCTTCAAGTAGCTCCATATAGATGTCCTTGTCATCCTTCTTCTCCGAATATAAGCCGATTCTTCTTGGACAATGTTAGGACATCGACTCCTCACTCTTCCGTGAAGGTGACCTTGAAGACGATAGAAGAGAGAAGAAGAAGAAGAAGAAGAGGCACAGTTAAAGTGGAAGAAGTAGATCAAGATCGAGACTACGAAGAAGAAGAAGAATTTTCTCAGGAGATCTGTATACGGGGGAATCGCAGATTTCTTGTTTCTTCATTGAATAGTCGTGTGTATTACAGTGTCAATCCATCAGGAGATCTTAAGCGTACAGAGCGAATTCTCATTCCTTTTCTTCTTTCGTCTTCTTCTTCTCTTCGATCAGACGGCGAGAGCTTCCCTTCACATCAGGCAAACTCATGGCGAGGCAAAAGAGGCTCTCCCCTATCAGGTATACATACCCACTACAGGCACGTACATCGGCCTGTACACATATACAGATACATACATATATGCAGTATATATGTACAAATGTAATCTATATATATATTATGCAGTATATATCTACATACGCAGTGTATATATATATACATATTTGCAGTATATGTATCTGGATATGCAGTATATATATATATATATATATATGCGGTGTATATGTACGTTTATACATGTGAGAATAGAATTGTAGGTGTGTATGCAAAGGACTGATGCTTTTGGAAATGTAGAAATGTGTACAGGTGTACATACCGTGGCTGACTAGAGGTAAAATAGAGGGGGGGGAGAAGAAGAAGAAGAAGAGAAAGAAGTTGAGGTAGTGCTAGTCGTCGTCGTAGACATCTGTCTGTTTGATGTTGATAAGAGTTGAGAGATAAGGACAATTACGATAAAGATGAAGATGAAGATCATCGAAATATTGTAGGCATGCATCGCCATGGGTAGAAGGCAACAAGATAGCATCCCTTCAGTGTATAGACATCAGACCGTTTGCGATAAGCACAGAAAGATCTCCTATATGCCCCCACTCTAGATAGATAGAGAATTAGATATACTTCTCCTACTACTAATACAACAGGGAGTGAGTGTGTAGGGATTTCATTCGTTTTCGACAAGAAGAAGAAAAAGGACTTTTCGTAATGATGTGATTGATATACTGGAAAGAGATAGAGGAGGCGTCAGTCACGGTGTATAGACACCGGGGGCTCCTCTACATCTCTACACGTATATATATATATATATGTATATCTCACTCTCTGAGAGCTAGACTCAAAATAGATTGAAAATAGACTCAAGATAGCTAGGTCCAAGACAGACAGACCGAAGATAGATTAGATAGAAATGGACAACTTTTCTGGGTAGCTTGAAGGTGATGTAACAGGAGGTGTGATAGAAGAAAGAAAGAGACAGAGACAGGGCCATAGTAGTAGTAGTAGGAGTGGTTGGGTCGTGTGTAGTTTTATATGAGGTGGTGCGAGTGAGGGGATGGAGTTGGATAAGAATAGACGCGAGAGACAAGAAATGCCGCGGACCTTAAAGAAGACAGACTGCCAAGTCTTTCAAGTTCTATGAAAAGAAGAAAGCAAAGGAAAACAAAATAGAAAGAAGAAGAAGAAGAAAAGAAGAACGAGCTTCCATTGTAAGGCGTATGTCTGTCTGTCTCCTCTCTCTTTCTCTTTCTTTGCTGTTCTCTCTTCTTCTTCTTTCTTCTTCTTCTCTCTGTTCATTTTGTTCTTCTTCTTTGTGTCTTCAACCTGACGATTTTTCTCCTCGCGATGTAGAGGATGAATGGCTGCATGCGCTTCTCACCTCCGACGTCTTTTTGTACTGCGGACACCAAGGAGGGGAGCAGTACATCCACAGAGATCTCATCCAACAAGCTCTCCTCGTCTCTCCTCCCCCTTCTCTTTCTCCTCGCATCTCTCCGAATCAACCCACCTCCCTACATTCCTCCTCGCTTTCTTCTTCTTCTTCTCCCGTGTCTCCTTCTTCCTCATCGTCGACTTCTCTTCCTCTTCTCCATTCTTCTTCTTCTTCTTCGTCTCGGCAATGTTCTCTGCATGTAGGTCTGGAAGCAGTCGCCCTTCTGTTTGGGTGTAGTAGCGTGCGCTGGACGTTCTACGGAGAGAAGAGTGAAGGGTGGAGTCATGCGTTTGACTATCTCATAGGAGGAAGCCCGATGGTAATAGGCAATCTCTGGAATATCACGGACGTCGAATCGGATGCGATCACGCGAAGTCTTCTCTGGAAATGGACGCAGCCTTATGCATCTCCTTTCTTCTTTTCGTCTTCTTCTTTCTCTCGTGGAAAAGAAGAAGAAGAAGATGATACGCATCTCGAGAAGAGGAAGAAAGAGACGGTTCGTGAGAGAAGGGGGAAGAAGAACGAGAAGAAGAAGACGAAGGAGAGAGAGGAAGAGGAAGAAGAAGAGAAGAAGAAGGGATGGCGGGGGTTATCGAGAGAGAGAGAGGTGGGGGGTGTATGTACATGTGAAGCGAGACTGCCTTTACTGGAGGCTCTTACAGAGGGGAGACAGGCTTGTCGATTGAAACATTCCACAGCCTCTTCAACAGTTGCTTTAGGTCTACCTCTTTAAAGAACGCAAGACAGGAAGGAGAAACAAAAAAGACGAAGAAGATTGTCAGAGTCGGAGAGAAAAGAAAGAAAAAGAGACAGAGAAAGAGAGTGAAACAGGGGCGGGGTTCTGTTTTGTGGTGTCTTCTCTGTACATGTCTATAGATCCATCGACTTCATAGAATCGACTGAGATATAGAGAGAGATAGAGATAGATAGAGAGATAGATATAGATAGATATAGAGATAGATAGATAGATTAGTGATAGATAGAGAGAGATAGAGAGACAGAGTTCTCATTTCCTCTTCTTTCTTATGATGAGAGTGGCGATCTAAACTTCCTGTAGACAAGAGTGCTCTTCTTCTTCTTGTGTGATGACAGGTGGTAGTTTGTCTTGTATGTGAGACTTCGCCATTCCATACAAAGAGTCTTCAATTCTACCTATCTATATCTCCTGGTGAACCCAGGAGGGGTGCTCCACGTGCTTCTCAATTCTTAGTATAATTGCCTTCTTCTTCTTTCTCTTCT
>NW_027154178.1:24209-27337 GCF_002600585.1 Cystoisospora suis
AGAGAGAGAGAGATAGAGAGACAGAGAGAGAGAGAGATAGAGAGAGAGTGAGATCGTCTCTTACCTTCTGTTCTTGAAGTTCAGTGAGGAGATTCTCTCGTTCTTTAAGAAGAGTTTGATGAGCTGTCTCTGTCGTCTTCATCTCGGTGACTTGCGTCTTGAGCTCTTCGACCTGCTGGGCTAGGAGGGATCTTCCTTCTCTCTCTTGTTTCTCTCGATCTTCTACTTCGCCGCATCTCCCTACCGCCTGGCCGACCTGCGCTCTCATCTCTTCGTATTGGCTGCGAAGCTGAGTCAGCTCTTCTTCTATAGCCGTGCTTCGTCCTTTCTCCTGCAAGAAAATCAACAGGCGAAGGAAAGAAAGATGAAGATAGCTAGATAGATAGATAGACATCGGTTCATATGTCTACAGTAGACATCATCCAACCATCAAGCACCCACACAGGTAGGGAGGGAGCGACCGAGCCATAACTTCTCCCCAATCCGTCACGCACCTTCATCTATCTTTCTTCACCTACAAGATCAACAGCAATCTCATCTGTGTCCTTCAAGCAGAATCTCCCGCACCTCTCTATCTCTCAAAACAGATAGAGACATACTGACACAACACAGCATCTGGATGACACACCCTAGCTTTCTATCTCTAATCTATCTATCTATCTGTCTGTATTCTACGTAGAACTTTTCAATCCATCTATCTATTCTAGATATCTTTGATCTCTTGATCTACACGTATCCGCGCATATATCTAGGATAACGTATAGAGGTAGACAAGGTATCTCTCTCTGTATCTAGACCCTCTTTAGGTATCTAAGAAGGCGAACGACAGAGAAGACTGAGATTGCAGCCTCTCTAGATTCCTTCTCTTCACTTCATGATCAATCAAGGTAACACACAGATATCTTAGCCGAGTTCTATGTATCCTCTCATTCTCTACTTTCTTTCCTTTCTTTCTTTCTTCTTTCTCTTTTTCTTCTTCCTCTCATCGATACCATCGACTTACAAGAAGAAGCTGTTGCTCTGCTAGCTGTGCTCTTTGCTGAAGAAGTTGCGATTCTTCCTTGAACTTCTCTTCCAGGCCTTCCTGCTTTTCTTCAGATCTCTTCATGACCTCAGCCATTTCTTTTGCATGCGCCTTCGACGTATCCTCCATCTCTCTTCTCTGCTTTTCTCTCAGACTCTCCAGCGCTCTCGTTCTGGAAGACACGGATGTAGAAGCCATACACAATGGTAGATTTCTCTCACAGAGATCTATCATACAAAGAGAGAGAAAGACAGAGCTCCATAGACAAACACATACACCTATCTATGCGGCGCATCTCTCACTTTCTCTCTTTCTATGCATATACTATGTGCAGGCAGTGAGAATGCAAAATAGGATATGAATGGTGGAGGTAGACATGCAGATGCGTCCTGTATAGCTCCCTTGCCCTTCCTGAGATAGACGTCTTGTTCCTCTTCTTCTTTGTCTTTTAAAGAAAAGAAAACAGAATGATCTGGAGGAGACAGAAACAGAGACACGTCCGTCCCTCCTCTGTTAATGAGATGAGTGAAGATCGCATGGGCTTTTCTTACGCTTCCACTTGGGTTGCCTCGAGGGCCTGACTTAGGCTGTTAGCTGTATGATGGAGTTGTGCGCATTGAGCTTCAAGGATGGCTAGCTCTCTCATCTTCTTCGCACCGAAAATCTAGACACGCAAAAGAAAGTAGATACAAGTAAGACAAAGAACAAGAAGGTGAGGAGAAAGCAAGGAGACTTGAAAGATAGAGTGACTGATAGATAGATAGATAAATAGATAAATACCATCTTGCTGTGACGGTGGTGTATCTTCATGCTAAGTATCTATCACCTATACATGTATGTGTCAATCTAGTTGTGTATCGACACATATGAGGAGCAAATGCATAGAATATGGACAAAGATCTTCTTTCTCCTCTATCGATTTTCTTTCTTACATGCATCATCTCGATCTTCAACCACTTCATGATACATGCCACCTGAGATATCTGTCAACTCATATAAGTATAGGACGCTCTTCGTATGTGCTGATACACATATAGATAGATACGTGTATAGATGATAAACCTGTGACACGGAGATACGTCTGTCAGTCCACCAAAATTTCAGAAGCTTCTCTAACCATAGAAAGACGAAGAAGGTGCTCTCTCACAAATCCCCTCTCCTCTACAAAGAACTCAATCTGTCCGGTATCTACGTTCTACAGACTTATCTATGGCGACTCTGAACTTGGTTTCTATTGGCCTTAGGAGGTCTACAGGTGTAGTCATGGAGAATCCAGGCACAAATACCTTCTCTATAAGAATTCATGCTGTCTAACATATCCATCATTCATACTCATCTCTCTACCTATGAAGAGAGAGAGAGTCACGCACAGACACATTCGCGACGATCTCTATACATGATTACATACGCTTCATCTACACAGATGTGTGTACTCGTGTGTGTTAATACATGTATCTCGGTGTGCTTCTAGAGAGATTTTATCGCAACGTCCTGAGAAGCTTATTCGCAAGCCCACCCACCCCCCTTGGGGTGTCAGAAAGTTCTTTCATTGTGTAGATCTCCTCCTGCCTTGTTCACCCCCCCTACCTTCTCCTTCATCTTACCTGTAGACCTGCGAGTTGTTTGGCAAGATGAAGTTTCAATGTATCATCGGAAGCTTTTCTTAGCCGGAGAGAAAGATGTGTGAGTTCTTTGAAGAGATTCATTTCAACTAGAGTCAGACATGCATCACTACTAGCGGAAGCGACAGCAGCCATCTTCCCTGTCGAGCAACAATCGACAGCTATCGATGCTGCTCCAGCACAGCCAGCCCCCCCCCCACTCCCTCCCGATGAACTTTTTATTCCTCCAGTGGATGCCGACGACGAAGATGAAGACGAACAGCAAGCCCCGGAAAAGCCTTCGCATGTGAAGATTGCTGCCAGTCTGAGAAGCCCCAAGTGTAGATATATATATATACAGAAACACAGCAAGAAGAGGAAGAAACAAAAGAAGAAAGAATCACGACAGCACACCACACAAACAACGAGACTTTCCTCTTGGATCAAAGAATCTCCTGAAGTAAGACCCTACATGGTGAACTTCTCCGTATATAAGGCGAAGG
>NW_027154178.1:27779-28176 GCF_002600585.1 Cystoisospora suis
CGTCAAAAAAGAAAAAGAAGAAACAGATTGAGAAGAAGACGAAGACACGTAGACTGGAGAAGAGAAGCTTTAGAGAGAGGAAAAAGCATGAAAAAGCAAAGATATCCACATTCTTACCACCTCTATCGTCTTGCTGTTTCTCTCCGTAAATCTCTTGATAAACCAACTGGCATTTACCTTTGTGCAGGGAGACACGCGGGAGACGGCACTCCGCCTGGAGACGGGTAAGGAGGGTGTATAGGAGATGAAGAGAGACAGCATTCTTCTAGAAGCTCGACAAACTTTGTCGGGAAGGTCTGGAAATCAATAAGAAGTCGCTGCTCTGTCCGCATGCGAGAGAAATCGCTCTCTCCAACTTCAGCACTGTAATGCACAAACAGATTTTGTCGATCTGTCA
>NW_027154178.1:28461-28914 GCF_002600585.1 Cystoisospora suis
TAGAGACAAGAGAGAAGGAAGGCACATCCATCCATCCATCCATTCACACATGCATAGATACATCTCCATATACAGATATGACTATATCCTTCCACTGTATATGGAGCATCTATCTATGTGTGTATCTCTCTAATACGAAGGACTGGGCCGTGATCCTTTGCACAATCCGCCGCTCGAAGATTGAAGATAGAACGCTTGGGGACTTTACTTGAAATCCGGAAGATGCTTGGGCTCCCGTAACAGACAGTTTGATCGTAAGAGGACATATAAAAGCTTCGCGGTCTTCACCACTCTTGACTTTAACAGGGAGTTCTCTAAGAAAGATAATTTCTTCTCTTCCTGATCCTTGGGTTGTCGCTGAAGTCTCTTCCATCCATATTCGAGCTGAGGCACTTGATATACTCCCCCCCCCCTCTCCATAGAAATGAGACGTCTCTCCTCCTCCTCCTCCTG
>NW_027154178.1:29081-29240 GCF_002600585.1 Cystoisospora suis
AGCACGAGATATCATAAGACCTCCTTCACCTGCTAGCGGAGGAGCTCTCATACTTCCCCCCTCTCCTTCTCCTTCAGGCATTTGCTTAGCTGACGATGAAGAGGAAGAAGATCCGCTAGGGATTCCTTCTGTAGTGAGACTTTTTCTTCTTCTTCTTTC
>NW_027154178.1:29801-29933 GCF_002600585.1 Cystoisospora suis
AGGAGGATGAGGAGGAGGAGAGATCCCCTCTTGACCTGAAGCTGAAGAAGGAGGAATATAATTAGAAGAAGAAGAGGAGGTGTTCCATTCTTGAAGACTTCGATCAGAAGGAGGGGGGGGACATATGGACAG
>NW_027154179.1:0-183 GCF_002600585.1 Cystoisospora suis
GAGATAAAGTGAAGTGTCGTCACCTTTCTGGAGAACGCTGTGGGAAGTGCGGTGGCACAAACTTAAAGTGTTTAACGAGTTAAGTTAAATTTAACTTAATATCCTATAGGATGAATGAATACAGTGGAGGAGCCACTCTGCGTTGGTTAGAGATTTGCGCTCCTGTTGGGAACAGGAGAGTTG
>NW_027154179.1:456-15886 GCF_002600585.1 Cystoisospora suis
GCACGCACTCTAACTCACAAACACATTTTTCGCCGAGGAACTTGTGTTCCTCGCGGACCCACCAGACTGTTCTTGTTTGTGCCTGCTATTATTTAGCTAACTTAATTGTTTATATTCTCTGTGTAAACTCATGTAGCAAGTATTGCTCGAGGTCCCGTAAAGTTACTGAGCTAGGCGCGTCAGAGACTTCAAAGGCTGTGGCACAGGCCCTCCGCTATCTAACTGGCTTCCTTTTGATCAAGGAAAAGACTCTGTCAACACACACGACGGTTCAGTCGGCCCTCAACGAAGAACGCGGACGAATTACATTTCCGACACAGCACGAAGGGATGTTGCCCTCTCGCCGGAACACATCCGTCATCCACTTTGACATACTCACGAAATCTTACACGGTCTCTTTAGTCAGCTCAACCGTTCTCCGGCCAACTCAGATCTCTCCAGCGTGAGACTTTCCTCCGTCTGTCGCACTCTCCCTCCTAGCTGGCTATCCAGGTGGGTCACCCGGTCCGATTTCTGGTCGAAAGCCCCTCATATGTACGTGTTCCTTTTCAGGTGTCTAGACCCACCTTCTTTCTTGTTCTCGATATCCTGGACGCCACTTCCTCGTTGAAAGTGATTTTTACTTCATTATCAACCGTATAATCTTTGACAGCGACTCGGTAGATCGATTCCAATACCTTTTGTTGGACTTCCGACTATCTTGGTTCATCATACTAAAGGTACACTAGCAGTATAATTTGTTCACGTGTACTATCGAACGTAGGGCACGGGTAATATACACAGATAGAAGGCCGCTTTTCACTCTCAACTTGGTACTCTCCATCTATACGAAAAATCCCGTTTCACAGAAAGGTAGTGTCACTCCATACAGAGTGCAGCACCTGGTTAAGATATCAAATAATTGCGTTAGTGAAGGGCTCCTTCACTTCCTTTCTTGTACTACTTTTGTCCCCCCTACGGGTTCTAACGGAGGAATATCTATGGTGTTGCTCTAACGGCCAGAGATCAAAGCTCTGACTACGACGAACCGGGCCAAGGCGTCCGGGGGAGGTTACGTCCCTCCAAGGCGAACACCGTGTGAGGACCTACCGATGTTCGGTGTGTGAACTCAGTCACCCTGTGCATTATACTGACAAACTCGATTTGATAATCCAGAAGTTGCTTCATCGCTCGAATCGTTTTTCTCGATGGCGCGGTTGCCGGCACACCCAACCGAGTTGCCCCCGTTTAATCAGTGTCAGAGTTGTGACCCTGACCTTCACCCGACGGAAGGGGATCACGTTAAAGCCGACATCCGTAGTCGAGCGGCGCAGGCAAAAGGAAGTGTAGGAGCAAGAAATAACATATATAAGCCCTGTGTACTATAGTCAAGCATGTCTGTGTAACGGAGTACGTACCCAGTAACACAGTACATTAGCAGTATCAAATCACGCTGTGAGTGGATATGGCCTAGTAGGCAGGTCATACATACCCCCTTATCAATATTGCGTGAGTAACGCAGAGCTGTGGCCGGGGTGAAACAAGATTCTAGGGTCTTGTGCTATTACGAGGGGGAAGTAAAACTCCTAAGAGTCCCCCGAGACGTGTCGAGGTTACTAATCGAGGCTGAGTTGAGGGAGTCATTCCCAGTTGTAGGCCACTGAAAGAGGACGGCGCCCTCGTTAGAAGGAAAAGAACGTTTAGCAACGCCTAAGTAAAGGGCGAGGCCAACAGTGCAAACTCAGGGAAGACTACAGGGCGGATACGACTATCTGCGGATGTGTTGACCGACTAATCAGACCGGGACCCACCCGCATGCGCGGCTCGTCAAAGCGGAGAAAGAGAAAGTGGGGCTTGGGTAGAGCCGAGGACTAGAACAAAGTAGAAAAGGTGTGGAGTGCGTGAAGGATAGCCATAATGTCAACGTCGTGATTGTGCAGTGCGTGCGAGCGAGACGAGTCCCGGTGGAGTGAGGGAACAGCCTACTGGTGAACGTCAAGAGAAGCTTGGAGAAGAAAAACTGGTTTCTGCAAAAGGTCTGCGCTCCATTTCACTCAGGTTTTAATTGAGTCTGCGTCGAGTTGTGAACTGGCGCATCAACTGCGATGTGTAGTGAGTCGTTTGTGACAACTTCGATCTTTAGACAGCCCCTTCCAGACCAGGGAAGCGGGGCACGTGGCTAATTGACGAGGTGACTAACAGTAATGATTCCCCAACAGGTAACCGCTTTTCGACTACGACGATATTAACCTCAGCTGCGTTTTCGAGGGCCTGCACGACTCTCGCGACAGACTTTCGTCGATCAACGGCCCAGTCGACCAGACTTGTGAAATTCCCACTCCAGCTACTGGGAGTGTATCCCTCGGCTCGTACCGAGAGCTAATTGGCGGCTCGTCCGTACCCCGTGTGTGTAGTCGGTCGCTAGTTAGTCCGACAAGACGTGTTCCGCAGACCCATCCTAGACTGACGTCTCGGGAGCCCGAGATCAGTAACAGTTGCTATCTGTAAAGCACAGCGGAAAGCAGTCCGCACATCTAGAGAAATAGATCTATTTTGGCTCCGAGTATTTGGACTAAGTCTAGCGTAAGCAGCAGGTTGCTCTCCTCAGTTAGGTCGGTTGACTCGACGGGAAGTCAACTGCCGCACCGCTGAGACCTACCGCGACTCTTTGGTAGAGCTTCGTTCCAACCGCCCCCTACAAGCCTACGTTTGAGTGTTGTCCGGGAGAAAGGGAAGGCATTCCTTTTTGTGGGTTTAGCCACACCCTTGGGCCGCTTCTGAAACGGAGGTGTGTATATCTTGCGGTGCTTCACGCACTCGCAGTTGCTGCTACCATACTGGGTAGTGTTGTCACACTATGAGAATGGCGTGGTGGCGTACAAATGAGGCACGGCCGACCTGGAACGTAAGGCCTCGGCGCGAGGTAGCGGGGCGGCTGTTCGAAGAGACAAGCTCGTCACCTTCAACCGGCTGTCTCCGGGTCAGACCCGGGAAACGGCACGCCGCTACTTGTGAGTTCGGTGTGTCTCTTGAACACAGAAATTGAAAAGTAGTTCCCAATCACAGTCACTCATCCACACCGTGGATTACACCGGGCGTTGAGAGTATGCAGAAATAGGACGGAACGCACTTCTCGGTATCTACCGTCTCTGGCACACGCACACACAAAGCGTGGGAGGGCTAGCAGACCGTGCCACTAACACATTCCAAGATGCGTCCGTGCCATGTTGGCACCAGACACATACCATGAAACTACGGCGAAACAGACAGGGGTCCCCCCCGATGACATCAAAAGTGTCCCGGACCTTACTGACACCAGGCAAAACGCACTGCGCCGTCGCCGAGATCACGTCATCGGTCTAGAAGAACCACGGATCATGCAAATGACATCCGGAGACGGATCCACCGCCACAGAGTGCGTCCCGGCCGCAACCTTGTTCGGACGGGAATAGCAAAATAAGTCGGACAGGAGCGCCTTTTCGGCCCCTTTCCTATCACCGCCGCCGGCGACAATGAACCGGCTGAGCAGCGGGCCCGGAACAACGGCAAAAACTCATAAAAACCATCGTGCATACACTCAGACACAATACGGATGTCTTCGCCCGGGCACACACCGAGAATGGCAATTCTCCGGCGGGAAGCACCACAGATCTCTCTCGTTCCTCGAGGGCTGTGGTGCCGTGGGGGGTATTATGGATCGCATTCCCGGCCGATGAGAGCGAAAGACCTACAGGAAGCAGCGGCGGGGCCAGTCCTCTCGCATACCGTGTCCGACGAAAGCCACACCTCATTTGAGACAGCTGTGCTACGCGCCCCCGGTACGTAGGAGCCGCGTAGCGGAACGGGCTCCCGCTTCATCAATTGCAGGACACGAGGACATAGACATGGTTGTCGAAGATGAACTTTCTGCCGTTGGTAGGAATCTCCAGCTCTCGAAAACCCGTAGAGTTTGCACGCGTCATCGACGGTTGGGTGCGGATCGAATTTCCGGACGCTCTCGATGTATATAACGCCCACTGTTCTCGTCGTGCTCCAGCCCCCGCACTTGTTTTGAAGAATTGACAGCATGCAACGTCAGGCGGGCTCGAACACTCGCATCTGCGTATACTTCGTTGAGTCAAAGCAAAGTGATGGGGATGAGGACGTATGGCACCGATGTTTACGGCCCTCTCAGAAGCCCCGTCATTAACAGTGTGAGTGTCGTTAAGTGTCGTAGTTCTTTCTGAAAGCCTCGCCAGCCCTGTCGGGCTTCCACAGAAGAACGTCCGTGCCGGCGCACCGCGGCAGTGGTGTCTGAGAAGCGACGCTCCAGACGTTGAGCAGTCTGGCATCTCACAAAAGCAATATGCTCGGGACTTAGGCCTGTATACACAGACGGTGCAGACTCATTTGGAGGCCGAAGGCCTACGTCTTCCATGAGCTTGGACAGAACACGGGCCTGCTCCAACAGAGAGGCTCTGTCGGCAGATATGTCTACAGTGACGGAAATACATCACACACAACAGCAGAAAGAAAGTCTATAGGTCAGTGAAGCAGAGTGGGTTCGTTTTGTGAAACTAGCATCGCATGCTTTCGTCTTCCTTGTTGTCCGCTTTTGTTTCGGTAGTCACATGGCAGCTTTCTTTCACGTGTCACTATATTCGAACACTGGCTAATGAATATAAAGATGTCTGCCTGTTTGTTTCAGCACCTATCCTTGCTAGCAGAAGCCCACGTTCCTGCGCCTCGATAGAGAGACGCAGCCTGGCGGCAAGTCTTCCGGCCGAACGCCACACCCGGAAACACCGTACACCCCCGGAAGAGACAAAAGACAGCTGACTCCACAGGTGTCTTTTTTAGCTCGCAGAGGGGGTCCAAGCAGAAACGCTACACAGCCACCGAATCCAAAGAACCTCGATTCTCCGCTGATCACGCAGGTGAAGGCAGACTCAACTGTCTGCATATAGAAATAACGTCCGGTGACAAACGGGAAATCCGAAACCGGCGTCAGGCAGGGCAAGGGTAACTAACACGCGACTTCATGGGCGACATATTCTTACCTGTTATACCCAAGTCTTTCAGAATTCCCATGCCCTGGGAAATCAGTACAACTGAGTCATCGGACAGGCCAGTGTGTTCCTCGAGATCTAGCCCTTGGTCGCCAGTACTAAACTGTGGTGGCGGGCTGGACCAAGCACGGGAAAAGTGACGGTCTATGAACTCAGATATAATCTGCGACACCGGGACCCCGCTGTCAGAAGGCAAGCCTCCTAGACCCCACCGCGGCCTTCCGCGTGGTTTCTCTTGTGCTTTTACATGTTCCGCCGCTTTCCAGGGACCGCTTTTGTCAGCGCGAATAGCGCCCGCCTCTTGCCCCACTGTTGTCTGATCACCGCTCCTGCTCCTTCGAGCAGGCCCCCTCACCGACCCACGACCACCACCTGTATCGGGCAGTGTGCAGCACACAGGGACACGGACTGGGCGAGCCGCTGGGGATGGAATGAGCGAACACAAATGCTACCCGCCCTACGACCTTTCCGGTGTTCTGGAAACGGACACAGAATGCGACGAACACCGTGAATCACGCGCAGGACAGGCAAGAAGCATAAGGAGGTTTTGCGCCATGGGGCGGGTCGGTCGAGGACAGCAAAAAAAGCAGAATCTCAGAGACAGTGAGCAACGAGGCGTGCCGCCCTGCGCGCGGCCACTAGTCCTAGGGGTGGATGGAGCCGGCGGGCCTTGCACTACTTCGCAAGATTGACAGAATGTCAGTCGTCCAAACAGGAACACAGCAGTGGCTGTGAGGGCTAAAGCTGCTCCACGGAAGAAACAAGCACCTGGGCACTCCAATCAAGGAACCAGCTCTGTTTTTTCGGTGGCACCTTTCGTCCCATGGTCGGAGCCACTTCTTGAGCGAGACAAATCCTGCGAGGGCCGAATACGTGTGCATGTCTTTGTTTAAAGGTACTTTCAAACAAAACACGGTACACGAATACTCTGACGCGGGTGCTCAAGTGAACTTCTATGCAGATACAGATGCATGACAGCCTGATACGAGGCAGACGTACAGCCAGGAAACAAATCAAACCTGTGCTGCAACGTTCCAGCAAACGCCTAAACAGCACCAGCAATCTCGTGGCCTGATCTCCCTGCACGTGTAGTAACTATACGGACTGCCAGCAGGAGAGCGCCTCACGGCAAGTTTTCGAAGTGAGCACATGCTTTCTACTCCTCTTTCCACCATGATCTCTGAAGATGCCTGCTGCTACTCCGCCGACAGCCGCCAGCGACGCGCAGTGCTCAACAGTGTCTAGGACCACACCTTGCGGTAGCCAGACAGGCTCTGGAATAGCTGACGGCCGCGGGACCGTCAGTTCCGCGGCTGGTGGGGGCCCGAGAGACTCGCCCGTGTGATTCACTTGGTCAGGTCCTGGGCACCACTTGCTTCTCTTGGTGCAAGGCCCTTTGGGAGCTGCAACAAGTAGCAGACCAACAGCAGCACCGAAGCGCATGGTTCCACCGCACTGCTGCACGAGTCGCGTTTGAAGCGGACCAACCGACCGCTGGCAGTCACAGACACGCGGAGAAGAGGCCGCACCGTGCACCTGTGTTCGCCGTCAGCTCGCTTTGGACAAAATGCTTTTGCATTGCTTTCTCTGCCGAACTAGCAAAGCGGTCTCATTCTGCCGACTGAATGCGTCCGTACCGTTTGCGGTCAACACTAGCCTCGACTTACCCCGCGAAAGAGTAACACGCTTAAGAGGCTTCGAAGCCTTCGGCTTTGCCGAGACGGTTGGAGAGGATGCGGCAGCCAGCAAGCCGCCAGTCTGACCCGTTTTGTCAGTGTCGGACCCGCTCTTCAGTTTTTTTCTGCGAGGAACCGTCGAAGCTACAGGATGTTACAGACAAGCGGCAGTTCACCGAAAAGCAATTCCAGTGTTCCGAGCACGCACTTCTCTGATAGCGGCGCTACACGCATGTGTGACTCCGGAAAACAGGAGGTTGAAACCCGGTCTGAAGGCCGTGCCCAAGCCCCCTGTTGTTCTGACGACACAGCGGTGCTTGCCCCATACTTCACCGAACGAAGGCAAAGTTAACGTTGGCTTCGCTCTGCGCTTGGGTGGCTGCGGGAGCCGCACAATCCAAGACACCTTCAACACCCGGATGGACGGGGATATTGGGCGCGGGACCAGCTCACAAATGCGGCTAGCGAGCAGCGCTTACATCCGCAAAAAGAAGCAGACTAACACAAAGCCAGTAAGAGATACTCCCCGGAGGATCATCCATGAATTATCTCCCTGACTACCGAAACCAGGCAGCCGCACGAATGCACACCTCCGTCCACACCATAGAGGATTGGTACGGTGCCGCGTTTTTTACAGCCATTGCCGTCCAGTGTTTCCTCCCGGGTCTTTCTGCGTATCCATCCACTTCCTGTTCTCCACACACACACGTAGTCGCGCACGATAGCTGCTTTCAAGAGCCACGGCGCAGCGCCTTACAATCAGTGACTACAGCCTGGCCCCGCGATGCGGCCTGCTCGACTTGGGTCCCTGCAGCTGCAACACGCAAACAGAGTCGCAACATGGTTAGGGTTTTGAGTTTAGGTTCGCTGACTTGGACAGCAAATGCACCTACGCCCGGATGCTGGCGCTGGTTCTACACATCTTTCAAGACTGTCACATCCCCAATGAGAGGGAGAACACAATGACGTGCACTTTGTACACGACTGCGGATGGACAGTTCTTTCGTTACTTAATGCCATTATGGGATTACTACTTCTGAGAAATAGTGAGTCAGCACACTCAACCGAATGGCCACAGGACTCAGCACCGCCCTCAAACGGGTGAACTAATCCGCCTCTGTATGAAACTTCTCATGTGTCTACCCTAGAGGCGTGTCAGTCCAGGCGCGTCCTTGCGCACGGAACTGGACTATTCACTCCGCTCACCGGCTCACCGCCTTCTCTAACACGCGAGACAGAAATATGGGCACTGCAGGATTCGAAGGCAGAGACGCTGAGTGGATACTGTGAAAGTTGAGGGGATTGTTCATCCAAGTATCGATATAGGGATGCAAAGGGGGACAGGATGAAACAATCCAGATTCTCCTTACGCAGGAGTGTGGCTCGGGTACCGTCGGAATCCAACCCTGCTGTCCAGTTGCAAGACCACGCTGCTTCGCCTTGTAGCGACGTGTTCACGTGTGTCCGTACGCACTCGCTACCAAACATATGTAGATGCAGCGGGGCACTCCCACTCCGATCAACGACGCATGCACACATCGAGACAAGTCGTTCGGCAGTTTCTGTTCTTCGGATGCACCGCCGCCATAGCTATCATGAACAGGCCACTCCCGTCCCAGCCAGCGCTGCCTACAGCACTACCTTTAGGTGAGGGGGCAGGGGAGAGAATGGGAGCCGCGTCCGGCGCTGGCGCGGACCGGGTTGGGAGGGCTCCGGCCAATTCATCGACGTGGATCCCTTTGTCGGCGTCCGGCGAAGGCGGCTCTCCAGCTTCAGTTGGAGACCGCGGGGGTTGTAACTCTTCTGGCAACACAGCGCACCTCGCACGTCAATTCATCTGCCGCTCGAGACTTACCGCGCATATCCGGCAATAAGTCTTTGGGGCTACACGCGTGCATGCAGAGGAAGTGCAGCCTGCACTCGATCTACCCCGTTCTTCTGGTACGTCACTCTACTGCTAGCACTCGCCCCTACTCCGCTGGCACACGCACAGTCAGGCTTGTGTTCACCGGACACACGGTGTACCTTCGTATGCCAAGGGAGAAGCAACCGCCGAAAGCTGTTCCCGCTCGAGGGCTCCGGGAATGAGCGGCGACGCAGATACACCAGCGACAGCGTGATCCGTCCTTGGCGAAGACTGGACATGTCTCTGTGCGCAACGGCCTGAGCCTGCAAACGTCGATGCGCCGCCAGAAAAGCATCCCGAACACGCAGCACGACATACGCCAAAGGAAAAAGTAGCATTGACAGCATTACAGAACCTGGCATTTCCTCACTATTCAAGCCAGCTGTGGACCATAGGGAACAACGAGGCATGTCCAAAGCCATTCGATACCACGTAAGCAATCTGCCTTTTCGGTCCCACTGTTTTCTGAAACTGCTGTCAGATTGTACGGCTGGCTGCAAGACTGCGGCAGACTGGCTACTTCTTCAGGATGGGAGAGAGAAGACCGTGTGTAAGCCTCGTTTCGTTCTCAGCCAAAAGCTGTTAGGAGGGAGGAGAAGGCGGCGCCAACTCGAAAGACACGTTCGCTGTCGTTCGCGATGTACTCAGAGGTCCGCAGGCAGCCAAATCATGCGGAGCACAAAAAATCCGCTTTCGGCGTGTCACTCTGGGAAGAAATGTCAGTAGCTCTCGGGAATAGTTACACGCGTCAAGTACGTATGAAACTTCTCGGCCAGACCTCCGCAACGCAAGAGAGCTACGCAGCGGATCGGCTGCGCGTGCGTCCTTCGTCTGTCCCAGTTCCCTGTAAATGGGCGTTCCCGAGCTACAGGCTACCCCACACGGCGCCCGAATCGGCATACAGAATGGTTCACATGACCGCTCGCCCACAACACCACTCCGCGCGCGGTATTCTAACGTGGGCTCACAACTGAAGATACACCAGGAGGCATTCACACCCAAGGTGGGGCAGAAGGCCTATGCCTCTGACGCACACTCCAGGAAGCCGCACCGGTTGCGAGCCCGGAGTGGTTCACATCAGTGTGATAATCTGAATCATCATTTGCAGGATAGATTGTGAGATAACTTATTTGCCACCTCACAGTCGCCCAGGATGCAGGTCTCCGCTTAGCGACCAGAATAGCCAATGCACGTTACAAGTCTTCAAACAACCCCCGCTCACGAATCTCGAGTTACGGTTTCCTCCGTGGATTCTGCTACTTGTCCGTGTGGCCATATACCCGACACTGGATGTCGCCGAGCGCTGGCGGGACAGACGCTTACAGTCTCCGGCTAGTAGGCGCCCAAGCACACCTCGCTCGTCTTCAGAGGCTGGATTCGCAACGGAGACGAAAACAGGCACATGGCACACTACGCTGTTGACCTGATCGGCGGCCCGTAGCTATCTGCAAACTGATGCCGTCCTACACATGTCGGCGACTGTTGTCTCTCGTATTTCTCAGGTGCAAGGCAGCGCGGAATCACACAACGGGGACCCGATGCACAGTCGTGGAAAGGGACATCGCTATCAAAAACACAAACTGCTCTCCGCCCAAAACGGGGCTGGCCGTGTTTCTCTTTGTTAGAGCCGTGCTCCTCGCGGCAACCGCCGGCGCCTTCCGCTTCTCAGAAAGCGAGACAATGCTATACACACGCGTGCCCGTTACTCCTCCTGTTCCATCTTCAGCCAACTACCTTGCCGGCCTCAGTCCGTTCAGCCCCATGGCAACCTGAAAAATCCTCATTTCAACGACGAATGCAAAAAAACCAACTGGATTGAACCGCGTGGTGTACCTGTCTAAAGGGAGGCGAGTATGCAGCTGCGCACGTCAGTGGCATTGACAAGTCTCGCCTTCTGGACAAAAAGCCGAGCCATACACTACACATTGCTCCGGCGACCACATCCGATTTGGTCTTTCACCTAGGAGAAAGCGCCAGAGCGGATATCTACCCACGCCTGCTTACTTTTGTGGCAGGGAGCATCCGTGCAGGATACTCGTAGCGAAAACGGAGCTGCGGTCCGCCGCCGCTAAGACCCCCACGTGCACACATGAGAGGAAATGCCTCTCACACAATATCTGCTCCAGAAAATCACCACGGCCCACAACAGGGAGTACCTCGATATGCGGAAAGCGCGAGAGAGGCTGTGAACAACTTGGCATCAACCCCTGAGTGCACATTACGTCGCCACTTTTTGCTATTCTTCCACACGGCCACAGCTCCGACCACAGAATTAATTATCACTGACACGTACTGTTACTTCGAGAACACCAACAGTGGCGCTTCATGAACTTACTCAGCGGCAAGTCCCCGTCTGCGACCCATATCTGCAGCGCCGCTACGGGATTCCACTCCTGAATAGCTGCTGCAAACGCTGGGCCCGGACAATGACCGACAAGAGACGTCAAAAAATAATAGTAGAAAAACAGCTGCTGCGCCGTGTGGGAATTGCCTTCCCTGCTTATGCACATTGCTGTCGTACGCAACGGTCAGAATGGTCGCCACACGCCGGTTGCTTTTTACTGAGTAATAAGAGATGCTTCCTTTCTAGTGGACCAGTATCTTGTGCCACTGTCCCCCCATCCCCTCCGGGTGTTCGCTTCATGAGAACGGAAAGAGAGATTTGTGTAGCTCAGCGTGAGCCGCCCCACCGAGCGCCTGTGTCCTGCCTCCAGACGGCGGCTAGTCCTACGCATCTGCAGACTTTTGTGGCTTGTAGCGCAGAGGGAGCCCGACAGGGTTCATTATTGATTTATGAGCCCACGCACCGGTCGCGACCGAAGAAATCCGGCCCATTCGAAAAACCGGTAAATTCTACTGAAGCGACAACCACCCTCTCCTGTCAGGCCTCTCTACGCCGCCGCAGGCGACAGAAGATAATGTGCCCTACTTTCCTGGCGGACCACAGCACAAACGCAGCAGCCAGCAGCGCAGCGGGGGCGGCTGCACACCAGGCCACTGACATCCGTCTAGAGAGGATGATCGAGGACGTCTTGGAGAACGGGCACTGACTGGCACCCTCCCTTCGGTAGACAGTTTAATGAATGAAGCATCAAGTGAATCCAAGTGTCCGACGCCTCACTTTCCACGACCTGCAACTACTTACCTGATCCCTCAGCCACAAGGGCCGCGTGCGCCTTAGCATCAGTCCCCTGTCGTAGACTCGGTATCGGATCCGTGAACAATCTCGCTCGAGCATCGCGCGTGTATGAGCCGAGAGCGGTCACAGCGTGTCGGAGGAGGAGCTTCAGTGTGGCATCGGTCACGCCAAGGATTCGCCAACTGCGACGAAGCTCGCATGCCAACGCCACGGTCGTGCTGTGACGTAGAGCCCGGGTTAGACTCATACGCCTGTTCAAAGCGGGATCGTAAAATACCCTTGACATCTTCATCAGAGTGACTTGTCCTTGTAACGCAGAGACGACTAAGGCGTTGATCTGAGAGGACGTTGGCACCCCTTCCGCTCCGATCGCGTTCATGCTCGCGCGCAAGGATCTCAGCCTCTCAATTTCTTCGGCTTCTAGAAGATCGATCCACGACTTTCTCTCCTTAGCTGCCAAAAGCACGCACGGACCATGGACGTCATACAGAGCGGCGATTCCAAGGCCATGTAGGTGCTCCCACCACAAGAGCTCCTGAGGCTTGACAATCCAGGCTGCTCCGATTCACAGTGATCTAACCTTTCCCGGTCGCGTAGACCCTCAGGCGCACGTTAACAAGAGCGAGCACGCCCAACACGATGGCGGTCAAGCGAACGCGCGCGCGTTTGTCTCGAAGGTTCCATATTTGAAAACAGACCCTCTCCTGCATACCACAGTGACTACTAGCACGCTACTAAACGCGGGGTCGCAGTCGCTAAAGCATTGTTAGCGGGCCGACATGTCCGTCCCTTTGCTTCTTCACCACTCTCCTCTCCTTTCGTATTCGAATGGTGTTCTGTTGCTTACCAGTTGCAATGCGGGATAGGGTGTAGTCAGAGCGAGATATCTCCACTGCGACCTCGTTCGAAAGGACAAGGTATGAAGAGGCGTCGGCCTCGTCCACAGGGTCGCGCTCGACAGGACTTGCTGCGCAGGCGGAGGACCAACAAGAGGACTCGCTACAATCTGGTGTCTTCTATCTAGTCTAGCTGTATGTTTATACCGAACAACGTGCCAAGAAACACTGGGCTCCCAGGATGGACGAAGAGCTGCTGCAACGGCCGTGTGAGGACAAAAATCATGTCCACACATAAAGAAGAGTGATGAAAAGACTGATTGCAAAAACCACGCTCTCGCCTCGACCGCTTACAGGCGCTGCGCATTTACACTGACTGTAGGCCATCTACGACAGCTAGCGCCTCAGACCCCTGGCCCGGTGCTGGTCATCCCCGAAGGCCAGCGGAACAGAGGAGCTTTTTTCTGGTCTGCCCAGATGCGGTTGGGTACCGGCTTCCGGGGAAGTGCACAGTTCTAAGCCCGCGCACCGTCTGCGGAGGCTTACATCCAGGAGCCGAGTCATCCGCAGACACAACGACACCGTTGGTTGCAACGCTGGAAGTTTCTGGCGACGACTGATCCGTCCTTGGGGAGCCATCACCTTGGCCTGAAGACAACGCTGGACGCGCGAAACACCAACGTGTACATCGTGCTACACATAGGGCGAAGAAACTACATCAGCTCCATAGATATGAACTCACACATACAGTCCTGATGTGAGTTCATCGAGCGGGCGAGCCGATAAACCTTAAAGCGCTCGGATTCGACAGTGGACAAGTCTGCTGCCCTCTAAAAGAACTTTGTCCGGATTCTTTTTCAACGTGAATTGTTTCCCAACACTCTGCTGCCGCGGCATATGACTGACTCTAGTTGAGGAGGATGAAAGACGTTAGAGGAAGCCCAGAACACACCAATCGCGCTCCTGCCTCGAAACTGCCCTCAGGGGCGTTCCTATAACAAGGTCGAGGTGTAAACGCGAACTCCATGGACGGGTTCCCCTCGGACGAGCGATGCACTTCAAGAAGTCCAAGAAACAAGGCAGCGGAAAACGCATAAAACCTCTTATCTACCTGTCGCCCGCCAGCAGGTCTCCCACGGGTCGCAGGACGGATATACACATGCGTGAATACATGCGATGTGAACGTTACCGCGGCAGGTGCCACCTAGCCACCTCTCCCCAAGAGGTTCAAAGGGCTAAAAGCACGACAAAACAAGCGGTGTTAGCTTGACATAACTGTAGCAGTCGGTGCACTCGTTCTCGAGCTCGCACCATACCCCGCCAAACAAGCGAGGTCAGGCGAACCCATCTGCATCGCTGCTTGTAGAACAAAGACCAAGCCGTCGTCGTCATAATGAAGCGGTCAAAGCTCAAACATCTCGCCCGAAGGTGTTCGCACCCAACGTAGACCGCGCCGTCAGATTCGGCGGTTGGTATGTCACAGGGCCGCGCTACTAGATGGGTTCCCTGCTGCCGGGATGCCCCAGCTCTCACCATCGACGCCTCCCGCGGGTCTACTGAAGATTGACTGTTTTCGGTTTCTACAGCCTCTCCAACCTAAATCTCTCTGCCAGGGCGGCTCCACCTATGATCGCATTTCTTCATATACACGTATACACGTACGTAGTGGACGCTGCCCGCCAGCACGGAACATCAGCTTACAGTCTTTGGCTATAACTTGCCCCAACAGGCCTTGCTCGTCCTCACCGCCTAAAACGGCAACATAAACACAGATCGAGCTACTCCGACGGCGCGGACTGTGCATTGATACCGCCTGCAGCACGGCGGCTCCCGCAGGGATCAGAGACATTCCTGGAACGGCGACCATGCTAAACTCTATGCCCTAAACGCTATACGTTCGGACCAACTGTCGAATTTCCTCAAATGCGGGGGATACCAAATTCAGATCCCGAAACGCCGGACAAAGCTACTCAGTCTGGTCACAAGGTGGGCCGAGCCCCTAGCGTCGGAATATACCACCCATTCCACCTCAACAGACCAGCTCATGTATCTATGAACATCGCGTGCGTGAACTGAGGCGGCGCTCGCGTCACCTGGTGACTGACAGCGTACTGTGCTCTACTACACTGCGCGGCGCGACCTGTTCGATCCTGTCTTGTTTCCTGCCTTGGCCCAGCGTGTCTTTAGCTCTCGGGCTCTCAATGCCGACCAAATACCACGGGGTTACCGTGCCAGGACCAAATGCGCGAGACGTGAGTTTTCCCAGGCGACGCGATGTTGCACGAAGGTGAGTACAGGGATGCGGAGGCAGTTCCAGGAGACGCTACAGTACTCTGGTACACGACGCCGCAGCCGCCATACCGAACCCCGTTGTCTAATCGAAGCATGCACAGTGCGCAAGTCTGCCCTAATTACGCGCATGTCGGCACACAGCTTACCCGTGCAGACACACCTGCAGACGGACTGCAGCAACAACTCTCACGCGGGCACGGCACTAAGACACGAATGCTTCGCGAGTTGTACCAGCTGACAATTAGCAAGTGACGTGGATTATGTGGGCACTGTGTTCAGCGGAATCGGCACACGGCTGCGCACCCTATGCAGCATACAAATAACAAAGTCCGTGTTTTCCTTCTGGTCAGAAGCCGCATACGTATGCAATGGGTGCTCCTACCGCCACGTTGACCCAGTTCCTTAGTGGAGGCACTGCGGTAGACAAATCTACAGCCTCGGCGGAAGTTGACACACAGTGGACCCGTCCTGAAACACTGGCAGCCGGCTTGCAGCAACAGCTCCCGAGGGACCTCGGCGCTCGTGTTGCGAGCCGACGCGGAGGCTTCGGGAGT
>NW_027154179.1:16378-19565 GCF_002600585.1 Cystoisospora suis
CTGGGCAAGCATCCGTGCCGTATCCGCTGACCTCAGCTAGTTCACTGACGCCACAGAACAATTCCTGAGTCCGATCAGCTGTGGAGCGCTACCGCATTAACAGTCACGTTCAACCTATCTCTTCAAAGCTGTCGCATCCAGCTGACGTCCGCGCTGGCGGCAGAATGTAACATGCTGTCAGCCGTACAGCCGACCAAAAATCACCTGCCTCTCGTCGTCAGATGTCTAGTCAGTGCACGGGCTGAAACATATTTGCTCCGTGTCTCAGCGTATTGGAGAAAGCAAGAAAAACGTAAAACGCACCGCGCATTTGCACCAGCTGGGGCGTTGCTACACTGAAGTCCTGATAATGAGAAAGGATTGGGACAAACACACGCGGGGCACGGCCCTCCGTTGGGGCAAGAAAGAAGGACCGGAATGAGCCGAGTGAGCATCGAGTTAATTCCCAGTACGAATCCACTAACCTAGTCCTTCAGCCACAAGACTTTCTTCTGCTTTGAGATCCACCCCGCGCCGCACTCCCCGTGCCGCATCCAGAAAGAGTCCCGCTCTCTGCAGGCGGGTGCGCCTGCCAACATCGGCCACGACTCGTCGGAGTATCGCTTTCAGCGTAGAATCTGTTACGCCGAGGAGTCTCCAACAACGGCAGAGCTCCGACGCAAGGACCACGGTTGGATGGTGACCCAGCGCCCAGGTTAGATCCATGCGCGTGGCGAAAGCGACGTCGGGATAAACTCGTGACATCGTCAGGAGAGCGATCTGCCCCCTTACCGCCGAGACGAGTAAGGCGTTGATCTCGGAGTGTGTCCGCTTGCCTTCGGCCTTGAACGCGTTCATGCGTGCACGCAAGGATTTTAGCCTTTCAATTTCTTCGGCTTGTAGAATTTCGACCCACGACAGCCTCTCCTCAGCTGCCGACGCATGCGCGCACCACAGATATCACACACCCCGGGGTGTGCTGGTGCTCCCCCACGCCAAAAGTACAAAACCCCAAAACCGCGCCCATAAACCCTTAGACTGATGGAGTCGGTGTCCGACACAACTTTCACCGGTAGTAGTCTCGTTAAATCCAGGACCTGCCAGGCTCATTCACGATGAGCAACACGGCGTTTGCATTCGTCTTCGCACCTTTAGAATCCTAGGAACACACCGCTTCCTTCGTGCAGCAGACGCTCACGGGAATAACCACCTACTGATACGCACTGCCACACTACAGAAAACTGCACCGGCATCCGGCCCCCCACTAGCCCTCTGTTTCTCTCCCCTTCTCTCCTTCACGATGGAGCGGTTCTGCTGCTCACGAGTTGCCACGCGAGAATGGGTATAGTCCGGGCGGGAAATCTGCTGTGCAATCTCGTTTGACAAAAGCAGGTACGAGAAGCCGTGCGCGTCCTGGGTAGAATCCCGTGGTCCAAGAACCGCTGTTAAATACAGGACACGAAGACGACAATAAGCAGGAAGGCGCCAACGGCAATCAGACCTTGTGTCGCCGACCCGGAGAATCGACCTCTGGGAAGACGAGCACCGTCCTCCAGAGAGTAGTCAGCCGACCACGTCACGAGGCGACTTTCGAGGCTGCCTCGCGACGCGGATCTGAGTCAACTCATTAGAACTAGTATCTCCTCAAGCGCCTGAACCCAAGAACGCTTTCGGGTTCGTGCTCGTCTACTACATCTGTCTGTTTCTAAATTGTGCCGACGGCGGACAACCCGTCTTTGTTCTAGACCCCTGGGGTCGCGCTAGTCCCAAACAGAAACTCAAGCAGATTCCGTCCAAATGCTGAATCGAGCCGAGGCCACGCAGACACCCCGGACGGCCGAGCCCCCCCTCCCCCAATGCTGGTGGCTTCCCCGTGACCTGCTCTTCTGATCGCCCGTCTGCAAGCCTTCACGCAAAAGACCTAGTGAGGAAAACATCCTACACCACCAGATCCAATCAGTGACGGGACCACACCAATCATGACTGAGGATCCTTATCTCGAGTCACTAGGACCCAGCAACGGACAAGCATGGAGTCTTCATATATTGACGTGGGCGGTTCATGAAGGCTGCTCCCGTAAGGCTTTGTTGAAACACCGCACTACCGGATTCGAAACAAGTCGATCGACAAAATCTTTTGCACAGAGGGAAGAGACAATTCACTCAAGGTGCTGTTTCGACCTGCGCGAGACGCCTTACAATTAGAGAGGGTCTGGCAGGTGAACACCCCTAGTGACTGTGCCACAGGCCGGTGTGCAACGAAGCGTAAGCGACCACGGCAAGTCCGTGGCTGCCTATAACGCTTCGGTAAAGTAGACGCCTTACCGGAACGGGTACAGGAATACAAAAAACGAATACGACACAAGCCTGCTTGTCCGTTGCAGGCCAGGGACTACGCAGCCTGCCCCTCATACAACCATAACCGCAAGCTGCAGTCTGTAGACTTGTCTTTCGAGCTGGAACACGTACTAGGTTAACCAGCTGAAAATACAGTAAGCCCCTTCGCATGGCTGAGAAGCCAAACGCGCTACCCCAGCACTCACCCTGGCCCACAGACCTGAAGATCGGGCCCGGTTCTGCCTGCACTCAAGGTTGTCACACTGTCGAACCTAGAGATAGGCAGCTCGCGCAACCACATCATTGCATGAACTCTGTACGACAAGGATGGTTCGGTCATTACAGAATAGATCTTTCCCCTCCGAGAGGGCTTGGGGGAGGCCCCGGATTCGGCAGTCCTCCTCCGAGGGCCTCTCGCCTACTTAGCACTGCCTACCTCACTTGTCCCAACTGGCGTGTGCGGGTCGATAAGAGACACTCGCCTGCGTCACGAATAGGAGCTTACGGTCTTTGGTAATTGTGCGCCCGAGCACTCCCCGCTCGTCGTCAGAGGCTGAGAACGCAAGAGAGAAACCGACACCCAACAAGCAACTGTGCTGATAAGACCAGCGACTAGCTAGTCGACCTGGGAGCTAAGGCTATTACCAGACAAGTCACCGACTGTCCACGTGTCCACTTTTCTCACTAAAGGGGAAACACGAAAACGCGAACCCTGTTCACAAGGCTGTATGTTGCTAACACAGATGACAAAAAAAAATATAGAGAGAGAGAGAGAGTCGGACTTCGTCATTGCTCCATTCGTTTAGCCCCATACTGGCGGTGACTTTATAAGCGGCTCGCAACACGAGCGCCGACGCGGAGGCTTCGGGAGT